>NC_063358.1:13884704-13943283 GCF_021869965.1 Rhincodon typus | reverse complement strand
CCCCCCCCCCCCACCCCCGACCCCCGACCGTGTCTCCTGCATTTCCCGCAACTCATCCCTCACACCCCCTCCCCGCAATAACAACCAAAACAGAATCCCCCTCGTCCTCACGTTCCACCCCACCAACCTCCGGATCCAATGCATCATCCTCCGACACTTCCGCCATCTGCAATCTGACCCCACCAAAGACATTTTTCCCTCCCCACCCTTATCTGCTTTCCGGAGGAACCACTCTCTCCGGGACTCCCTTGTCTGCTCCACGTGCACTTCTGCTAATGTGGGATACTGTATCCGTTGTGGGTTCCTCTACATCGAGGAAACCAAGCAGAGGCTTGGGGACCGCTTTGCGGAACACCTACGCTCGGTTCGCACTAAACAACTGCGCCTCCCAGTCGCGAACCATTTCAACTCCCCCTCCCATTCCTCAGACATGTCCATCCTGGGCCTCCTGCAGTGCCACAGCGATGCTACCCGAAGGTTGCAGGAACAGCACCTCATATTCCGCTTGGGAACCCTGCAGCCCAAAGGTATTAATGTGGACTTCACAAGCTTCAAAATCTCCCCTCCCCCTACCACATCCCAAAACCAGCCCAGCTTGTCCCTGCCTCCCTAACATGTCCTTCCTCCCACCTATCCCCTCCTCCCACCTCAAGCCCCACCTCCATCTCCTACCTACTAGCCTCATCCCGCCCCCTTGACCTGTCCATCCTCCCTGGACTGACCTATCCCCTCCCTAACTCCCCACCTACACTCACCTTTACTGGCTCCATCCCCGCCTCTTTGACCTGTCTGTCTCCTCTATCCATCTTCTATCCGCCTCCCCCTCTTTCCCTATTTATTTCAAAACCCACTTCCCCTTCCCCTCCCCCATTTCTGATGAAGGGTCTCGGCCCGAAACGTCAGCTTTCCTGTTCCTCTGATGCTGCTTGGCCTGTGTTCATCCAGCTCTACACCTTGTTATTTCAGATTCTCCAGCATCTGCAGTTCCTACTATCTCAGAAGAAATATTGAGTTAGTTTAGAAAACAGATCATGCACATCAGTTCCCAAATGCGTTTCTCCAAGTCTGCAGCCATTACTGAATATGTAAATTTATGATGTCCGCTAACTCATTTGTTGGCCGTCATTACGTATGTACACAACTTCAGCTATTGCCCTTTAGAATTGTGTGCTGGTTGTTTCATACAAGTCACTAACCCTAAAAAGGTGTTTATCACTGCTGGTCTACATGTTTGCTCATTGGCAAACTGGGCTACTCTGTTACTGTCCATCTATTTTTAATCCATTCAAAGTATATTTTACTGAAATTTATAACAGACAGACCATGAGTCATTGCTTGATAGTGAGAGAAAGCAGCTGAGATAATGAGCCTGACCAGACAACAAGAGACCAACTGCGAGGGAGCAAAACCAAGTAATAGAGTCTGATCGACTGACAAGAGAACAGCGAGGGAGACAGATTTTTTCATCCCACAAACATGCAATTCAAACATAAATTCTAGCTGCGTGCTCACTAACTGCACCACTCAGTAATATTAGGAACAAGCTGACGTTCAATCCATATTCTTATTAAATCCAGTAAACTGGAAAATTCAAGAGAATTCTGAAAGGTGAAGCATGTTCACACAATGACATTATAATTAGTACAGCTTCATCTCCCCACAATTAGTTGTAATTATGCCACATGCTCGCGGAGAAACCAGTCAAAAGTCGTTTGCAGGCTTTTAGCGGTTGGTGAGCTGGCTGAAACATTACTGATTGAACACTGGCTGGCTCTGCACATTAATAAACTGTTTTATTTGTTCCAATATTATGAATTGTTTAATAATGTTAGAATAATTTTACAAAACAGGTACCACTTCAACAATGGGAGCTATGAAGCTGATCCATATCATTTCTGCACTTATACAGATAGAATGATTAGACTTTTTTCGACAACAGGCAATAATAGTAAAAACACAATTATACAGAGAACAATTTCACCAGACAAGTTAGACTTAAAACAATTTTCTAGATTTTGAACTGGCTATCGGGGCATCCAACTGCATTGAATGGAGCTGGATATCAGGATGTCATTATGCACTGAATGGAGTGGATACTGGGGTGTCCCTGTGAACTGAATGGAATAGGTACTGGGGTATCCATATGCATTGAATAGAGCTGGGTATCATGGTGTCATTGGGCACTGGATGGAGCTGAACAGCAGGGTGTTGCTGTGCATGGAATGGACCTGGATATCAGGGTGATCTTGTGCACTGAATGGAGCTGGATATCAGAGTACCCCTGAACACTGAATGGAACTATTTAGAAAGTGTATAGGTGCTCCTATTCACCTTCATAAAAACACTGAAGACAAAGGTGGTTGGATGCTTTTTTTCTGACTCATTTAATTGTGTGTCATAAAATAGGCTTAATGGAAGAATAATAAGCAAAACCCCATTTACGAAGGTTAGATATCACAGTGTTTTGTTTTTACTCTGATTCAAACACACAAAAGAGTCTGTCTACTCACATCTTCGTTTGTTGTCAGGTTGGAAGCCACCAGGTATGTGTGGAACCCCGAGAGGCCCAGAATGGACCAGACTGAGAAAAAACAGACCACCAGCTCAAGTGCGGTAAGTGGAGTCAAGGAAAATAAAATCAGAGTTCAAACCCAACACAAATTCTCTTAATACCCATCTTCCTTGCCCCCCCTCACAATGCAGATTGTTAACGACTCCTGACCTGTACACAGGTGATTCATTCAGCCTCCTTCAGAAGTGGTTTCTGTCTACCGCAGTCTTACTGTCATCACAGTTTTATTATTTTAACAAATCCTTGATTTTGACACGGGGGTGGCTCAGAGATTTATAATGAGTCTGCTGTCACCAGTTCAGTAAAGTACTTTGCAAAGTACTGCACTAAGGGCCACAGCTTGCTAATACCTGCGAGTTGAGACCAAAGATAATATTTCTCTCACTGTGAAGAAAATTAAAACACCTACTGTCTCCAGTCCAGTAGGCAAAAGTACCACTCAGTTTAATACTAAACATACAGGACACACAACGCCAGGTTCCATCACAGCTCTATTACAGATTCAGCTGGTGAGTCATTTGAGGCACTAGAAACTAGTCTGAATGCCCTGGGATACACAAGGGAGGAGACAGAAGAAAAAAAAATCTCACAGTATCCCTGTTTCCATTCATTCCAGCATAGACAACCTTCACCCTCAAGCATTTTCTCCCCCCCAACTATCCAGACTTGCACTTAAAACTGGCATCCATGGTATTTCAGGAAGGATAAAACCAATGGGAATAAGAGTCAGTCTCCATGGAACTGTTCCCCAATGGAAGTCAGTGCCTTTAGAAAGGCGAAAGTAAAAATTATAAATCAGAATTTTTATAAAGTTGGCAGCCTCCCCTTCCTTGATCATATGAGTCCCTCCAAATCAGACAACTGCGTTGGTGGTACCATGTCAGAGCAAGAAAAGGATATCTTGCTGGAGTTTCCTGGAGTGCATTTAACAATCCAGTGTTCTGAGATCCTGGGAGGGTGAAAGAAGAAAAAATGGTCAGTGCAGTGTGGACTCCCCATGCTGAGAAAATGAGACTATTGTGCAGTATTGGGCAAATTGGTAGGTACAAACTGCATTTAACTCCATTCAAATAGCAACCTCCTTATGCCTATTTTTCAATTTTGTAAACTTCAAGCCAGGTGATATTCAAGTTCTCCCTAGGGAAACCATTAAGTATGAAAATTTACCTGGTTCACGATTCCTTGGTCCACTGATCTGAATCTTAGGCCCTGATCCAATGTTATTCCTGTGTCACACCACGGTGAAACTCAGCATAGGCACTGGACGTTTTCCACGTTGTGCAAATAGTATCCCTCATCGTTTCAAAGAACTCATTAATATGTTTCCGTTTTCGTTCCTATTCTCAGCATGGCCCCTCTACATCATTTCAGACAGCAATCTGATCCCACACTGGCCTTCCCTCCTGGTTTCTTCGAATGTTTATTCACATACCAGCTCCCACTCTACCCTATTTCTGGGAAAGTCTTTACTCCTGGATTGGCTCCTGCTTTGATTTGCATTGTCACCATATCAACATCCTGGATTTATATACCTGTTTTAAAATAACAAAAGAAGTTCCAAGGGAAACTTTCGGGGACTTACGGAGTGTAAGGTGAGTTATTACACAGGCAAATATGAAAGCAGTTAGAAAGGAAAGTGAGAGCAGAAACATGTAGAAAAATCTGTAATTCCTTTTTCCGACGCAGTTTCCGACCCAAGGACAGTGATGGTCAAATCGTTCTGTAAGAAAAGGGACAAAGATTCACAGTAGTACAGCATACAGTGTCACTATCTCTTCTCCAAACACAACAGCTCAATACTTAAGACTCTAAGCAATAATCAGTCTCCCAGTCTTCACACTTCAGCCTTCAGCAACCTTCCAATCCACATCGTTTCGTCTGTCCGCACATGAACCATGCGTTCCAATTTCAGCTCTCAAAACCCAGAGAGGAGCAAGGTGGAGAAAGATCCCATCTGCGTCTGTGATATTTCCAACATCATTGACCAATTTTAAGATACCAGATTCTCACCTCCCTTTTTCACCATGGATGTCCAACTCCTCTCTACCCCTGCCTTCCCATTAGTATTGCCAGAGTACTCTCCACATTTCTTCCCTGAACGCAGACTCAACTAACATCCATCCACCCACTATCAACCTCTACTTAGTTGAATCTGTTCTTACATTGAAAATCCTTGTCTTAGACTTTAAGATTTCTTATAAGTCAAAGGTATTTCCACAGGAACCATATGCCTGAATTTTTGCAGACTGTGTGGAAGATTCTACATTCCAGTCCTAAAGTTTCCTCCTTCATCACGTTTTTCAGTGCATTACTAATTAATTCCTGCTGTCATCTCAAACTAGAAAATGTAATCAACTTTGTAACCAGTTTCTCTTCTTTGCTTGGTTCATCTTTGAATCCATCCTTTGACTTTTGTTGCCCCTTTTCAGGTTTTCATCTGCTTCTATCCAGTATCCACTTCAAGGGCACCAATTTTCCTTGCAGAATTGCCAATACATCTTTCTTTTGCTCAACTGGGCTTTCCTCTCCAAAAAAGCTTGATCATGGCTCATCTCCTACACTCTCACCTTCCCTTCCTTTTCCACAATTTTGAGTGGGATTCCCTTGTCTGCATTGCCATCCCCTACTATTTCTGTTGCCTCTAGCATGCTGCTGAAAAGGCAATACAGCGTCTGAGCTTGCCCCACCATTTAATAAAATAACGGCAATCCAAAGGGTTTTTTTTTTAAAAACATGACATCCTGGTATATTAATCATGCAACTAAACACTCCAGTCTTTCTCACATTTCTAACCCCTCCCATCTCATTAGCTAGGGCCCCAAACGCTCCTTCCACGAGGAAAGAAATTTAATATACCATATTTAAAGCTCATGATGCTGTCTTGCCACTGGGGTGAACAAATACAGATTGTGAGATCACTTTGCTTAACACTTATGTTCAGTCCACAAACGTGACTTTGAGCTTTCCATCACCTGTCATTTTAATTCTCTATCTCACTCTTCCACTAGTTTCTTAGAACATAATATCCATTAAGGGGAGGCAATGGCCTAGTGGTATTATTGCTAGACTGTTAATCCAGAGTCCCGGATAACATTCTGGGGACCCGGGTTCAAATCCCGGCACGGCAAATCAACATGTATGGAATTAAGAATCTAATGATGACCATGATTCCATTACCGACTGTTGCAAAAACCCACCTGGTTCACGAATGCCCTTTATGGAAGGAAACTGCCATCTTTACCTGGTCTGGCCTACGTGTGACTCCAGACCCAAAGCAATGTGGTTGATTCTGAACTGTCCCCTGGGCAATTAGGAATGGACAATAAATGCTACCTAGCCAGCGATGTCCTTATCTCGTTAATGAATAAAAAAATTTCAATTTTTCAACTTTACAGAACAGCATTGAATTCCACAATGTCAAATCATGACCGGCATGGCTTCTGACTTTGGAAGTTGATGCCATGCATGGACTTCGAAGGTGCATGCAGAGGTTAAAAAACCTTAGGTAACTTTAATCATAACCTCTGCCTCATTTCTCCCCCGCTGAACACAAGTAAATGCTTTTCTCATTTTATCTCCTCAAAAACATTTTTTTGATTATTTCACCTGTCCCCTTAAAATCCCTATGGTCTAACACCGCAATCCCTTTTCTCCTTTAATCTCCCCTGCTTTCCACCTTCCTTTTTACATTTTCCTCCTTTCCCTTTGACTTTGCTCCACTTTCCCTTTCTCAGATTGTTTAAAATCTGCTTTATCTCTAGTTTTCCAATTCCAATGAAAAGTCATCACTAAAAAATTAAGCGTTTTTCTCCTGAATATTTCCAGCATTTTCTGTTTTTGTCAGATTCCAGCATCCCCATTAATTTGATTTTGTATAAGGGTTTAAAGATAAGATGCTGTCAAATTGAGAGTTTTAGCTCAATTCCCACCCATAGTCCAACAGGTAGATGATGAAAGAACACAAGGATAAGGTTTAATGCCCAGAACTACATTGTTGGGATTCAGTGAGGGCAAATAAGTTCTTGATCAAAATCATTTATTGTTGGAAAGTAAATGGGGGACATTAATAAGGACAGTATCAGGACAGGCTTTGATTGAATGGTCAGTTAACACTCAAGATTTGAGGCAAAGTACCAGGTAGGCCATTGGCATCCACGGCACTGGACTCCAGCAATGAAGCAATGCCCACAGGGAAAAAGGCTTCCATCAACCAGCTCCCTGCGCTCTGGCTGCCCTCATTCAGTTTCTTGGACTCTTACTGATGTTCCAACACTTAGCCTCACCCTACACTCACCAACACAGTTGTCACACAGACTACAGTGTGATGTCCGTGGAGGCCGGAACATTTTGCAGCTGAAGCAGTACTTGAGTTTCACTGTCTGTCCATTTATCACCACTTCCTTTGTACGAGGTGGGGGCCGGTAACCTGATCCCCCAGGGTTATCTGGAAAACAAAGGAAGATTTGTTGTAGTGTACAGGGAATCAGGGGCTTCACCCAACTAAAACATTACAACAGTCTGAACCGCAGA
Organism: Rhincodon typus; assembly: GCF_021869965.1. Classification (NCBI taxonomy): domain Eukaryota; kingdom Metazoa; phylum Chordata; class Chondrichthyes; order Orectolobiformes; family Rhincodontidae; genus Rhincodon; species Rhincodon typus. The sequence continues at coordinate 13,936,181 of NC_063358.1, read as the reverse complement.
AGCCCCATTAGTCTGGGGCTTAGAAGTAATTGTCTCCCAATTGTCCCCTCCCAAGCTGCATTCATGTCTCTTGCTGGGGTACAGGTTGCACAAACATGATAAGAACAGAGGCCATTCAACCCAATCTCCAGTTCTGGCATTAATGTGTGTATCCTTTAGTTCCATAACTTCTAATATCCTTGTCTAATACCAATTTATTGGTCTCAGTTTTGAAAATGTTCAATTCATCCCAGTTCATAGGTTCCGCTTTGGAGTAAAGACAGAGTTCGAGATTTACACTGCCTTTTGTATAAAGCAGCATTTCCCGACCATCACTCCAAGCAGCCTGAATCCAACTTTACAGTTACATTCCATTGTTCAGGATTCCTTCATCAACAAGTATTGAATTGACATAGTACCTTTAATTTAGGGAAAGTCACAGGACCATTATTAAACATAACTTGAAACCAAGCCACCATAGGAGGCAGAGAAGAAGAGTGGGTTTTAAAATGACTGAGAGGCAGATATGTTTAGGGAGGAAATTCTGGAGTTTAAGGCCCTGGCAACGGAATGCACAGCTGCCAAAAGTCAGAAGAAATAGGTTGGTTAGACAGAAACCATCAACTTCTTTAATCACATTTCCCCTATGTCTTTGCTACTCAGGGAATACCAATCTTGTCGATGCAACCTGCGTACACAATTTAACCACTTTAGCCCTCATGTTATTGATTTTAGTCCTGCTCCCAACTCCAAGGTGAACATATCCTCCAGTGCCCTGCCAGAGTACAGTTTACACAGTCTGTTAACTTGACAGCCCTGCCACTCCCATCATGCAGGAGGCACTCAGTTACATTGTTATATAGCAGTAAAGCTACCTATCTGCCTCTCCAGATCGGCTGCTTCATCCGGAGTGGCTCGTGGAAGAATCCCAGGGTCCGTGAAACTTGTGTGTAGCAAGGTGCTCACCACAAACAGAAAGAGCAGCCCTGCAATAATCGGAATGGCCAAAGTCAGGTTCTCCGTCAGGTAAGGACAGCTGTCAAAACAAAATGCAGACAGTTTCCATCAACTTGAATATTGGGGAAGATGTTTGACAAAGTCACGCAAGCAAAGTAGGAAAGGAGCTTATTAATCCATTGTTCCTGTCTGGCTTCAGTCTGTATTTTATTCACTATATATGCTTTAGGAAATATCAGGGAGGGGGGCGAAATTGCAGTTCACAGAATCAGGAAATTGTGCTACTACAGACAACAGTTGATCCAGCAGTGCAGCCCCTCAGCCCCAGGCACTGTCCTTCTGACGCTTAGAATTCTGCAAGGGGAGAGAAGAATTTCACTCACTATCACAATGACGAAACAGCAGAATTGATCAATATTAGACTTTGAAGGGGAGACTAGAAAGTTAGACCATTGTATACAGAGCCTTCTCTCAGTCCACAGCAAGGACCACAGCTTCCAGTCCTGCCTGAGAAAATTCACTACAGCAACCTGCTACATTTCATTAACAAAATGTTTCAATTATTTCATCACTGTTCCATGGGGCGCCCATGATCACGTGAAATGGTACTTGATTTGCTGAGAGCAGGAAGGGATAGATCACCAATTCTGGATTCCTGTCAGTCTGTATTAGTGACCACTGGATCCATGGCCTAGCCTGTTGCGTTCTGTTAGCTGATCATTAATGGAGAAGCAAAATGGGAATTCAGCTCAGATTCTGGGAAGTATGTATTAGCCAGCATGTACGGAGGCACTACCAAGAGATTACAACATTGGTATAGGCTGTTCAGTCCACATTTGTTTATTATTGTCACATGTACCAAGATACAGTGAAAAATATTGTTTTGTGCGCTAACCAGACAAACGATACCTGACATAAGTACATCACAACAAAATGCAGAATACGGTGCTACAGCTACAGAGAAGATGCAGAGAAAGATCAACTCTAATATATGAGTCAGTTCACAAGTCTGATGACAGCGGGGAAGAAACTGTTCTTAAATCTGTTGGTATCTGTTTTCAAACTATCTTCTGCCGATGCAAGAGGGTGGAGGAGACTGGAAGAGACTATAAGCAGGGTGAGAGGGATCTTTGATTACGTTGGTTGCTTTCCCAAGGCAGAGGGAAGTTTGGACGGAGTCAATAGAAGGAAGGCTGGTTTTTTTTGTGATGAAGTGGGCTGCATTCACAACTCTCTAATTTTTTGCGGTCTTGTGCAGAGCAGTTGCCATACCAAACTGCGATGCATCTAAAGACAATGCTTTCTATGGCGCATCTACAAGAATTGGTAATGCCGAATTTCCTTAGCCTTCTGAGGAAATAGAGACATAGCTGTGCTTGCTTGACTGTAGCATTGACGTGGATGGACCAGGATAGATCATTGATGATATTTACTCCTGGTAAAGCTCTCAACCACTTCGACCTCAGCACCACTGATAGAGACAGCGGTGTGTCCTCTACTCTGCTTCTTGAATTTGATGACCAGCTCATTCCTTTTGCTGACATTGAGGGAGATTGCTTTCTTTACACCATGCTGTTAACCCAATCTATCTCTTTCCCATACTCTGTCTCGTCATTGTTTGAGATCAGAACCACTACAGTGGCGGCATCAGCAAATTTGTAAATAGAGTTAAAGCTGAATTTGGCCACACAGTCATGAGTGTACAAGGAGTATAGTCAGGGGCTGAGTATGCAGCCTTGCGGGGCACTGGTGTTGAGGATTATTGTGGAGGAGGTGTTGTTGAACATCCTTACTGATAGTTTGGAACAGCAATCATTAACCCTCCACACAAGCAGCATCATATCAAATCAGTCAAGACCCCTTTATCACCTCCATAATCATTTTGACATGGCCTCTTTTTCAATCATTAACCACTGAGCATTCATTGCTTTCAGCCCAGATCATTAAGCATTGCTTGGAAGATGCAGCTAAAATGGCCAGTCTCAAGTGTCACTCTGAGTGGCACAAGATCAAAGGAGGAATAGGAAGAATGGAATTGGAGTTCATAAGATAGTCTGATTTCATCTAAGAATAAAACAGGAATGAATAAACTCTAAAGACTAATTTTATTTTCTGTATTTTTGATTGTTGACTAAAATGGAAAAAAAGAGACTGTTTAAACCTAAGGACTGCAGAAGGAATTACTGAATTTTTAAAAACAAGTTACAAGTTACTGAAACTCATTGTGTGTAGTGTTTACACTGCTGCTTTGTTCAAGTAGTGGAAGATATTTGTAGATGGCACAGCACCAGAGGGTGTGTCCACAGTGAGATCTGGCTGACAAATAGCCGGTTTGTGCAATTATGACCAGTCACGAATATCAAAACTCATCAGCCTGACAACAACTCTCTAGTTCCTGGGTATCTAAACAGCTTGTAGGAGAAGCCATTGAGTTTGCTGGAAGGGCAGTTGTGTGTTTGTCTGTGTGTCTGTCTTTCTCTCCGTGCAGTAAAAATACCTGAAGATAGCTGGTTATTTTGTTTCACCAGCTGCTGTAAGCTGCCACCTCTAATTAGTAACTAAGAGAATTTGCACTTAGTATACTAATTGCCCTCTGCCTCCTGAAAGAATTGAAAGAACCTGTAAAAGGAAACTGAAGAACAGAAAGTCCAAGCAAGCAAAAGGCCAGTTTCAAATGAATTCTATGGACTGGTACTAATGGACTGTGTTCCCCAGTTTCTTCCTCCACCTTCAAAAACCAATGCTTTTGGTTTGTCTATGTCCGTGCGTGCAGGAGGTTTTAAAAGTTGGAGAGAGTTTCAATTCGTACAACCATATGTTGATAGTCCATAGCTGTTTACCTGTGGTTAGAATTTTATCTGTAGTAAACAATAGATTTTGTCAGCTACAGGAACTTGGTTAATGCTTTCCGTTAAGCCAATTCCAACAAACAGATAAATCAGGGAGTTTGTGAGATTTGATTAAATGATTAACTTCTGTGGCAACTCAGAGTAATGCTACTTGGGAATCAGTGCACTTCCCCTCATGGGTGGTAACACGGTCTACTATCCTGCTCCTAGAGATGATATTGAAAGAGGTTGTTCACTCTTGTACACTCCTGTGTGGTGTCTGTCTGTCTATCCGTCTCTCTGTCTCTCACTCACACACACACTCGGCACAGGCAGCTTAAGGACATCAAACATCAACAAGATCCTAATTTTGCTGAGTTCTCCCACCCTCCAGCATGCTCTAAAATGTTCTATGACAGCAGGCATCCAAATTTGGTTACTGTTTCTCTAACATACCATGGGTACAATCAGCAATAAGATGGAGTTACACGGGGCACAAACAAATTTCAACACAAGGGCCGAGCAGGGCAGAATCTTGCTGTTGCCTGTGTATTGCATTTGCAGAGCTCATCAACTAATATTTCAAGGAATTCCTAATTCAAACATTTTGCAATTCCTCAGTGAGCTGCTGAACAAAAATGACTCAAAGCAACAACAGATTTAATATAACTGCCTGATGGGTACCAATTCTGCCTTTACGTCACTTGATTCAATCATCATCTTGTGCTGGTGAACGGCAAATCACATGATAAAAAGATGTACAGCATTTCAGCTCAGAGAAGCAATTCTCATAAAGTCACGCATCTCCGAATGCAATTATTGATAGTATTCCAGTAAATCACATGCAGCTATTTCCAAAACTATGGAGACTTCCTCAGGATGAGTCACAGGTTAGGACATTAATCTCCGAATAAAGCATCTGACACACAGACATCAACACAAATAAAACAAAGATGCTGGAGATCTGAAACAAAGAACAGAAACTGATGGCAAAACTCAGATTTGGCAGCATCTATGGGAAGAAAGCAGAGTTAAAATTGAGTCCAGGGGCTGGGTAAATTTTATATACAGCTTACTACATTCCCCCAGATCCAATGGGCTTTTATTTCTTTTAAACCAGTTTGCCATGTGGACCTTGTCAACACCTTGCTAAAACCATGTACATCATATGAACTGCACCACCCTCATCAATCCTCCTTGTTAATTCTTCAAAAAAAAAAAAAAAAGAAACAAAATTCAGATGAAGTTAGGAAAAAAAATTCCCTTAGCTTTAATTCTACATTTTGCAATCGAACCAACTGTTTTATCCATGCTCCTGCATAGTTCCGATAAAGCTCATTCAGGCTTGAGTAGTAGTACCTGGCCTTTTGAATAAGTACTTTTACAGCTTTCCAGACACAACCTCTGACTTCCATTTTGTTTCCTTACCTCTGCAGGGCTTTTAAACTTGTTTTTCTTGTTTTTGCTTTCAGACAATAACTATTGGTTCTGCCATTTCATTTCCACAAGACTTTTTTTTTTTGTTTACATATCCTTTTGGCCCTAAATCATCACTCTTTTAGTTTGATCTTTCCTGCCCTTCCCTACATCCTTCCTGCTTTTCCTCCCTGAAAACCTACATTTCAAACTATTTCCAGTTTTGAAGGTTGGTGACACGAAACATTAACTGTTTATTAAACACCTTTCTTTTTAAAGAAAAAAGTTTCCATCTTTTTCATTATGGCCTGAAGAGGAAAAAGCCTGTTTAAAACCAATGATTGTGGGAAGGATTACTCCGCTTTTTAAAAACGAGTTACCCACCACTCATTTTAAATTATTGTTTACATGGCTGTTTAAACAGTAGGTGGAGGTTACTACAGACAAGCTGCAACCATGGGCAGTGTACAAAGAGAAATTCAGCTGGCAACAAGTAGCTGATTGGTCTGTGATTTGTCATCGATAACTGGTCAAAGGCAAACCTACAAATCAATGTGGAAACAATAAAATGCTGGAGATCACAGTGGGTCAGGCAGCATCCATAGACAGACAGCATGGATGCTACCTGACCTGCTGTGATTTTCAGTAATTTTTCAGAACAGATTCCAGAATCTGCAGTAATTTCCTCCTACGAACCAACATGATTGGCTTCCAAATGGCTGAACAGCTTGTGGAGCTGAATGTTTGTTCAGACGTTATTGGGCCTTTGGAAAGAAGGGAGCTGTTCTGTTCTGTGAGATAAATAAAAAAAACACCAACCCTGAAAAGTACAGGAGAGAGAGACAGGTTAGTGGCATGGTGTAAAGACAACAAATCTCTCCCTCAATGTCAGCAAAATGAAGGAGCTGGTCATCGACTTCAGGGAACAGAGTGGAGGGCATGCCCCTGTCACTGTCAATGGTGCTGTGGAGGTAGTCGAGCTTCAAAGTTCCTAGGACTAAATATCACCAACGATCTATGCTGGTCCATCCATGTTGCGCTACAGTCAAGAAAGCACACAAATGCCTCTACTTCCTCAGAAGGTCAAGGAAATTCGGTATGCCCGCAATGACTCTTTCCAATTTTTACAGTTGTGTCACAGAAAGCATCCTACCCAGTTGCATCACAGCTTTAAGAACAGCTTCTTCCTCCCCACTGTCATCAGAACAGACTTCTCATGTGTGGGTTTCCTCCAGGTGCTCCAGTTTCCTCCCACAGTCCAAAGATGAGCAGGCTGGGTGGATTGGCCATGCTAAATTGCCCATAGTGCTCAGGGATGCCTAGATTAGGGGGAGGAGTCTGGGTGGGATGGTCTGAGGGTCGGTGTGCACTTGTTGGAGCAAAGTGTCTGCTTCCACACTGTACAGATTCTAAGAAATACAAGAGTTGATCTTTCTCTGTACATTCTCCGTCACTGTAACACTATTTTGCATTGTGTTCTATTAACCTGATATGCTTATGTAAGGTATGATTTGACAGGTTATCAAGCAAAACAATACTTTTCACAGTATCTCAATACATGTAACAATCAAATCAAGAAAGTCAGCATATTTTCTTCATCAGTTGCTGTAAACTATGGCTCTTAACCAATATATCAAAAGCTTTACAAGTGTGAACCAGTTGTCGAGTGCTGCCTCCAAGCAAGTGCATGTCCCTGGAGGAGAAAGATGGAGGAGTAGCAAGTCTTGACAGGGACTACTGAATTTTCCCAGCCTTTCCCTCCACCCTCAACACCTATTTTATTTGTCTTGCCTCTATATGTAAGAGGAGATTTAAAGGTTAGAGTTTTATCTAATATGTATTAACAGTTCATTACAATGTACATGCAGCTAGAATCTAGTTATTTGCAATAAACAGTAATTCTTGTTAACTAGAGAAACCTGGTCTTTGCTTTCCATCAAACGGAGTGTAAAAGACAGGCAAACTGGGGAACCTAGTACACTTTTTAAAAAATTTTAAGAACGTTGGTGATGACTCTGGGAATGGCAAGGCTTGATTTCCAGCACACTAGCCCAGTGAGGCATAACAATTTTTCTTTCCACAGAACATGCATGACTTGCTGACTATTTCCAACAGTTTCTTTAATTTCAAATTTCCGGCAGTCTGCAGTATTTTGCTTTCATAAGAATACAGGGTGATCATCAGTACAGTCACTTCAATCCATAGAACTGGAGAACGAAAAAGGCATAACTCTTATTACTAGTCACTGCGGGGATCAGACACTCAAGACTGTCTCAAATCGTCAATCCTATAACTCGGAACCACCAACACAAGATCCATCTCGCCGCAGACCATACAAATATTATTGGCTATTGTCTTCAAAATACACCCAGTCCAACACACTGACTGTGAGCTACTTTCTCCAATATACACTTGACTCTGGGCTGCCGTCCGAACACCCGCAAGCACAACACACACCGACTGTGGAACACACACTTTTCCCTCAGACCGACGGAACTTAAACAAGAGAAACACTTACTCGAAGCCGAAGAAGAGGCCGCTGGTACTAAAGATCAAGCCCAGAGTCAGGTAAAAGGCGCCGCTCTGCCGTCCGCTCATCAGCCGCCCATCGCAGAAGAACCGGTTCTTTCCCGCAAACGACTCCCACTTGCGCCGGCGCCGCTGCTTCCCTGTGGCCGGGGCCTGGGGGCCAGGTGTGGAGCCGTTCCCGGGCGCCAGCGCGATCTGCCGGTACTCGCACTCTTTCATCATCGGAGCCACAGTGATTTGCCCCTCACGGCCCTGGGTTGCAGCTCTCGGCGTTACTCACGCGGTCCCTAGGCCCAGGCCCGCTCCCCGGCTGCTGGAAACAGCCGCGCTCAACATTCGGACCCCAGCAACCGAGGAGCCGAAACCAAATACAGGAAAGAGTAACCAAAATATCCCACCTCCACAAAGACCGCCACCTAGCAGTGCCGAGGTAGACTCCCAGTATTCAACACTACCGCCACCTAACGGCTCGGAGGCAACACCACACAACTGGCGACTAGGAAGAAACAGCCCAAGCTCCAGGAACACCGCCACTTGACGGTTCGGAGGAGAATTGGTTTCCACCAACATCCATTCAATATTCTCATTTGGTGGCTTGGAAACCCAGCAACGCTGCCCCCTTGCGGCTGCTTTGAGCTGAACGCTTAATTCAGTTCCCCTCCATAGACACTACCCGATCTACTAATCTTTTCTTGCATTGTGTTTTTACTTCAGAAATATAAAACTGGCCTCCAACAACGCCGCTGCCTCGCCACTCGGAGAAAGGGGGAAATCCATCAATCTTCAATAACACCGCCATTTGGCGGGTCGGAAACAAGGAGACAGCCTCCGACACCACCACCACCACCTGGCGATCAGGAGAGCTACATCAGCCCTGGCGGGGGCAAATGTGCAGCCTCAAGTCTTAGTGATGGGAATATAAGATTCACAACATCATCCAGTAAAGATTCACAATAACAATTCCAGGGATTTGAAACTATATATATATATATATATATATATTTTCAGCCTGTTACACTGTGTAGTTTCTCCCAAGGCTGTATTAAAATTCTCAGGAGTGTCGAGAGCTTCAACTACATGAGCTCCTGAGATAGTAGGAACTGCAGATGCTGAAGAATCTGAGATAACAAGGTGTAGAGCTGGATGAACACAGCAGGCCAAGCAGCAGAGGAGCAGGAAAGCTGATGTTTCGGGCCTAGACCCTTCTTCAGAAGAGGCAGCTGGGAAAACTGGCAATTGTGGAATTGATGTGAAGTGTCAGAAGAACCATGAAGGTACGTAAGAAGAGACTGAAAAATGTCAAGGTAGAAAGAGACAAAAATAGAAATTGTTGGAAAAGCTAAGCAGATCTTCAGAAGAAGGGTGTAGGCCCAAAACGTCAGCCTTCCTGCTCCTCTGATGCTGCTTGGCCTGCTTCATCCAGCTCTACACCTTGTTAGATGAACTCCTGGATGGATTTCACCATGTCTGCCATAACACACACTAAATCCACTTTGCCCATTACCCATTGTTACAGTCACAGAGATTTTACAGAGAGTGGAAAGAGGTCATCCTTGCACTATTCAACATGTACTCCTTTGCCTTTTATGTCCACCCAATATTCATTAACTCCTAATCTGTTATCTGGCATGCCAATCTCTATCTTGCAGAGGCCGAGCTCCAACCCTCATCACTCCCTCCCATCTCCCCATGGGTCACAGCGCCGTTGCTGAAAATCAAGCTGTTATTCATCGGTCTATCACTGATATCACCACCTCAGGAGATTTTGTCTTCACAATTTCTAATCTCATAGCCTCCACCCTACACATATCTTCATCCCAAAACTAGAAACAGAACTATTCTAGCAGTCCTATTGTTTCAGCCAGTTCCTGCCCCACTGAATTCATTTCTTTCTACTTTGATAGAAACTGAAAGAATTGCAGATGCTGTAAATCAGAGACAAAAGTAGAAATTGCTGGAAAAGCTGAGCAGATCTGGCAGCATCTGCGAGGAGAAATCAGAATTAACCTTTCAGGTCGAGTAACCCTTCCTCAGAACTCAGTTTAGGTTATTTCTGATTTCTCTCCACAGATGCTGCCAGATCTGCTTAGCTTTTCCAACAATTTCTATTTTTGTCTCTTTCTGCCTTGACATTTTTCAGTCTCTTCTTACGTACTTTCATGGTTCTTCTGACACTTCACATCAATTCCACAATTGCCAGTTTTCCCAGCTGCCTCTTCTTCACTGTGGATGTGAAATCACTGCACATCCATCCCCCATCAGGATGGTCTGAAGGCTTCTGTTGCTTCCTTGAAAGGAAACTTAACAGACCCCATTCACTACAACACTCCGTCACCTGGCTGAGCTCGTTCTCACTGAACAATTTCTCCTTTAACTTGTCTCACTTCTGCCATGTCAGAGCAGCTATGTATACTCACATGGGTTTCCGAGAGGTGCATGAAACAGTTCTCTCCTTTCTCTAGCGCAACAATGACATCATTGGTGTTGCTTCCTGATGTCAGACAGAATTGTATAAGTTAATTAGCTTTGCTTCCAGTTTCCAACCTTCTCTCACCTTCACCTGATTCATCCCTGACTCTTCGCTTCCTTCGTTCCTGGACTTCACTGTTTCTATTTCTAGGCGTAGGCTGTCCAATGTCCACTACAAAACCATAAACTCCCACACTTATCTACACTTCTTCACCACCCACTTCCTACATGAACTTCATTCCATTCTTCTAGTTTCTCCATCTCATCTGTTCTAATGATACTTCCACCAGGATGCCTGACATGTTCACCTTTTTCCTCAACCAAGAATTTGCCCCTCTGGTTTACAGGGCTCTCAGCCACGATCATTTCCTGCACTTCTGCCCTCAGCCCTTTCCTTCCCTCCCAGAATAACAGGGTTGCCCATGTTCTCACTTTTCACCCCACTAGTCTCCACATTCAAAAGAATTATCCTCCACTATTATCCCCACTTCCAGTAGGATGCCACAAACAAAAACATCATCTCCTCCCTTGCTGGCATTCCATAGAAGTATTTCTGTCCACAAGCTAGTCCACTCCCCCATCACTTCGATACCTACCCCACTATGGCCCATTCCCATGCAAATCACAAAAGGTATTATAGATCATTAATATACACTACAAACAAGAAGGGACCCAACATAGAAACAAGTTACGTCACTGGACATAAGCTTCCAGTCACAAAAACAATTTTCAACTATGACCCTCTTCCTTTGCCACCAAGGCAATTTTCGATCCAATTTTCTGAATTGCCCTGGATTCCATAAGCTCTTACCTTCTTGACCAGTCTCCCATGTGAGACCTTGTCAAAATCTTTCCAAAGTCCATGGACACCACATTCCACTGCACTACCCACATTCACATATCTAGTTATCTCAAATAATCCAATTAAACCTGTCGAGCATCATCTTGCCCTGACACAGCCACGTTGACTATTCTTGGTTAACTCTTGCCCATGAGATTAATTCTGCCTGTCAGAGATCCCCCCCCACCCCTGGGTTCATTTACCAAACCTCCCTCCCCCCCCCACCAAAGTTTCCTTACCACTGATATTTGACTCACCAACCCATAGTTTCCTGGTTTATCCCTACCACCCATTTTGAATAATGGAACCACATTAGCTGTCCTTCTGTCCCACGGCATCTCTCCAGAGACAATTTAAAGATTCACAAAGGCCCTGCAATCTTTCACAGCAGCCATGAATACGTTGCAGCTGTGCCTGGCGTCTTATTCAATTTTACATCTATTAAAGCCACTAAAAACTTGTCCCTCTCAATTGTAATTTGTTCAAGTAAGTTTTTAAGAAAAGCACAGGAATGAGGAATGGTCCTGCAGAGGCTCAGGCTGTGATACACAAATCAAATTGGATTTAAGAATTGAGGAACAATGTTGAGATTTCTTGGTGACCCTATGTTGAGAGATCAGCCAAACTGTGACAGAGTCATACAGTCAGAGTCATGCAGCACGGAAACAGACCCGTCGGTCCACGGACCATGTTTCAGTTGTGAAAGGAGAGACGGAGAATGGTCAAGTGGGTGACAAATACAACTGAACATTGAGAAATATGAAGGAACACATTTTGGAAGTAAGAATATCCAATGGGAATAACATTTTAAATGTGTTACAATGAGCACAGAATATTTGATTTCAATACTCTGAACACAAGAACAGGAATCATGTCTGTGACATCATAAATAACAGACACGATGCTGCATAATTTCTGGGCAAATGAAATGGACTCAATGGGGAAGAAGTGAGTCTCTAACACAAATAGAAAAAACTAAGGCATCTGCCACCACCCTAAACTAAGATTTTGGAGGGGTTTGAGGAAATGCATTAATTTACATAATGTTGCCAAGGCCAACATTTATTGTTCATCTGTTATTATCCTCAAGAAAATAGTGGTGAACTGCCCTAAAATGCTCCAGAACACATGGTGAAAATGCCTTCATAAATACTGTTAGGTCGAAACTGTTACCTTGCAACAACACAAACAGGCAACATATGCTCAAACCACGATTGTGCATATTCCCATGTGCTTGGTGCCTTTACCCCTTTAAGTGTTTATTACTATTATATCTTAACAATTCTCTGTCCCTTTCTCCTTCAAATCCAGTATCACCCTCCACCTCAAAAAACTGTTGATCCCAGCATTCTTATAAATTACTGTCCCATCTCCAATTGCCTTTCTTCGACCATTATGTCACCTCACAAATTCAAGCCCATCTTTCTTAATTGTTTACATCCATCCAATTTTGCCCCCATCTTTGAGTTGAGATGCCTCATTAAAGTCACAAGTGATACACTAGTGATATTTGACAAAGGCAAATTATTCCACTTCAACCTGTCTGCAGCCTTTGATATAGATGACCACCAGATTCTGCTAGAGTGCCTATCCACAACCAGTTGATAGGGCTGTATTCACTTGGTTTCATTTCTATTGTCATAGCCAGAGAATCGCGTGCAGTGGCTTCTCTTCCCATGTCTGTATCATTACTTATGGTGTCCCTTCCAAAGATCTATCCTTAGCCCCCTCCCAACTGTCAGGTATACACAATACCTCAACACCATCACCCAAAAACAGAATGTCTAACTCTGTATAACACAGAACCCTGCTGACACCTCTCTTGACCCAATCATCTCAAGATTGCCAGACTTGTTCAATGTCACAAGAATAATTAAGGACAGACAACAAATACTGGCCTCGTCAGCAAAACTCTCATCCCAAAAATGGATAAAACAAGACTTAGATGAGCAGAAATTTACTTGAAATATTGGAAATACAAAAGCTATTGTCTTCAGCACCACCACAAATGCCATTCCCTTACCACTGACATCATCCCTCTCCCAGGCAACCACATAAGCTAACCCAGATAGTTCACAACTTTGGTGTTATAAATCACGTCAAGCTGAACTTCTTACCACCCATCCCATCATACCCAAACCCCCACTGTTGTGCCTAGACTTGATTATTCTAGTGCATTACTAGTTGGTTTTTCAGTTGTACCCTCCACAAACATGAGGTCATTCAAAACTCTGCTGCTCATGTCCTAATTCATTGCATCCCACTCACCCATCTCTCCCAGCTTCGCTCATTTACACTGGCTCCCAGTCAAGTAACACCTTAACTTTAAAGTTCTCATCTACATTTCAAATCTAAACATGGCTTTGAACCTCGTCATTTTTATAATGTCATCCATCCTCATAGATCCTCCAAGTCTTCACCCTGCCATTTTGGTCTCTTAAGCATTCCCAATTTTAACATTAGCAGCCATGCCTTCAGCTCCTTGGCTCTAAGCTCTAAAATTCCCTCCCTAATTCCTACACACTTTGATGCTTCTTAAAACCCACTTATTTGACCATGTGTTAGTCATCTGACCTAATAATGCCAAGTCAAGAGCCAAATTTTGTTCCATAGTATTCCTATAATAAATTTTAAAACATGTTATATTAAAACATTATATAAAAGCAAGCTGCTGCTGTAATGAGAAGTACTGACAAAATAGCCTTGGCAAGTTGCTACTGTACATATTAGATCATAGATCACAGAATCCCTACAGTGTGGAAACAGGCCCTTCAGCCCAACAAGTCCACACCAACCCTAAGAGCACCCACCCAAACCCATCCCCCTATAACCCACCTAATCTACACGTCCCTGAACACTGTGGGCAATTTAGCATGGCCAATCCACCTAGCCTGCACATCTTTCAAGATGGTACACATTAAGCAAGGTAGTGCTAATGGTAGGGGGAGCAGGGGATGCTGATCAAGTGGAATGCTTTGTCCTGCATGGTGGCAAGCTCCTTCAGTTGTTAGATCTGTGCACATCCAAGTGCAAAGTATTCTATCGTACTCCTGACTTGCACCTTTTAGGCAGCGGAAAGGCTTTGGAATTACCGCTGTCGAACACCCAGTCTCTGGACTTTACTTTTATCACAATGAATAGGATGTAACAAATCCTACATCTGGCAAGAAGACAAGGGAGAGAAAGCTGGCACTGGAGCTGGACTGTGACAGTCACAGGAACATCACTGCAGTGTGGGTTGGATACATGGTAGTATGTAACATCACTGCTCCCATGATAGCAGGGCATATCACCAGCCAACAAATCAGTCCATCAGTTTCTCTGGGATACTTCCATCTAGATGTGGCTGATACCGAGTTAGTCCCATGGATCAGAACTGGATCCATCCAACAGCAGGGACACATTAAATCGGCCTTGCATGTTTTGACCCAAATTCTGTAATATATTTCTCAACCTGTTATCCTGTATTGTTCTACAACCAGAGTTGATCTAGCAAGCTTGATCCTGACATCAACCCAGCACTCCTGAAGTTACTGTTATCTTAACCCCTTCATTACAGCTAAGTGCTGTGGCAAATCAAACAACTAAAAAGATCTAGTGCGAGAACCAAAATATTCCAAGCTGATTTCAACAAAACGGAGAATGGAAAAGGAGAGTGGTAGCTGTAACAAAAAATGATGAGCTTTATTGAAAAAGGATCAAGACAGAAGATAAGGAACTAGAATCAGTATTGGTGGAAATAAGGAATAATGAAGAGCAGAAAATACTGCCGTACTTACTTCACAGACTTCCTAAAAGTACTAAACTATTACACAGATTACTAATTAAACAGAGATTGTGAAAAGGGCAAATCATACTGGGTTTTAATCTTCAGATAGACTGGCCAAAATCAAGCTAGCAAAGTAGTGTGGAAATAAGTTCAGGTAATGGTTTTGAGACAGTTTCCTCGACCAATTTACCATGAAACCAATCAGAAATAAGGCTATTTTTAGATTTTGCATTGTGTAATAAGATTTAATTACTAATCTCATAGTAAAGAATCCAGTGAGAGAGAGTGATCATTATGCAAAGAAATGATTAAACAGAGTGAAATTGGCCTTATGAAAGCAAAATAGTTGTTGACAAATGTTTGAGTTTTTAAGGATATACTTAAAAATGTAGATGAAAGGGAACCAACAATTAAAATTTAGATTTTCAAAAGGCATTTGACAAGATTTCACATAAAAGGTTACCACACAAGAGCTCATTGGGTTGAGGCCAGATATTTTCATGGATAAAGAATTTGTTAACAAATAAAAAGCAGAAATAGGAACAAACAGGGCATTTTCATAATGGCAGTCTGGAAGCTCAAATATTTGCAATCTGTATCACTGATTTAAATGGAGCAACTAAGAAATAATGTATCCAAGTCTGCAGAAGATACAAAGCTGGACCAGAAAGTGGCAAATACAAAAGGTTGCAAGGGAATACAAGCTGTTTAAATGAATCAATAACAAAGGTGGCTGCTGAATTATGATGCAGATCAGTGTGAAGTTATTCACTCTGGTACAAATAGAAAATCAGAATATTTTATAAATGTTGGTTTTAGAGATTTTTGCGTAGGCACATACAAGCACACAAAGTTCATGTGCAGGTACAACAAGAAATTAGGAAGACAATTGGCACATCAGCCATTATTAAAAGGGGGTGCAAAAGAGTGAGGGTGTAGAAGAGTAGGATTGGAGTAAAAGAGTAAGCAATCTTCCTACAACTGTACAGAAGCTTGATGAGATCACAGCTGAAGTTTTGGCTCCTTATCCAAGAAAGGATATACCTGTCTCAGAGGCCAGCAAATATTGAATACATTGATTCCAGGGATGAAAGAATTGCCCTACGCTGGCAGGTTGTGTAGAATGGGACTATACTTTTGGAATTTAGAAGAATAAAAAGGTAATCTCGCTAAAACACAAGATTCTGAGGGGTTTGTAAGAGCAGATGTTAAGAGGTTGTTTCTCCTGGCTGAAAAGTTCAGGACTTTTTTTGGTGGGGGGTGGAATTAAGTAAAGGGTCAATAATTTAAGATTGAGATAGGAGAAACTGCTTCAGAGAGTGTATTTGGGTGATTTTAATGCATATAGACAGTATTAATCAAGTTGGCAAGGGTAGCCTTGAGGGAGAGTTTATTGGATGTATTAGAGGTTGTTTCTGGGAGCAACATGTTGGACAAGCAACTAAGGAGCAGGCTATTTGGGATTCAGTATTGTGTAATGACAGGATTAAATAATGATCTCATAGTAAATGATCCTCTAAGAAAAAGTGAATACAGCATGCTAGAACTTCAAATTCAGTTTAAAAGTGAGATTTAGAGTCCCACATTGGCATTGTGGATTTAAACAAAGGCAATTACATAGGCATGAGGAAAGATTTGGACTGGGCAGAAAGACTAAAAAGGTATGACGAACAGTGGCGGATGGTTGAGGAGATAGTCAACACTTCCCAACTAAAATGAGGAGTAAGGAAGAAAAATTGTAATGGGGCAAAAACACATCCATGGCTAAGCAAAGAAGTTAAAGATAACAAAGACAAAAATTAAGGCATACCATATTGCAAAATCCAGTGGCAGGCTGGCCAATGGCATTCAATAATGTAGAGGTTATAGAAAGGGAGGAATTTAAAACATTCACCATAAGTGTAAAAGTACAGAGTAAACTACTGGGACTGAAGGCAGACAAGTCCCTAGGACCTGATAGCCTACATCCTTCGGTCTTAAAGGAACTTGTAGCAGAGATAGTTGATCCACTCATTATAATATTCTAAAAATTCCCTGGATGCAGGAAGGGTTCCAATAGATTGGAAAAGTGCCAATACAATGTCCTAATTCAAAAAAGGAGGGAGGCAGAAAGTAGGCAACAACAAACCAGTTAGTTTAACACCGGTTGCTAGGAAATTGTTGGAATCCATTAAGGAAGTAATAACAGGACGTCTGGAAAGTCAAAACACAATCCCATCAATAGTCAGCATGGTTTTTTTGAAGGGAAAACCACATTTGACAAACTTGAAGTTTTACAAAGATGGGATGGATGGACTAACTGAAAACTTTGCAATGTTGCTACTTATGGTGCCATCTTAGGTACAAGATACCCAGGTACAGATACTTAAATATTTGACACAAAATTGCAAGAATAATAAATCACAGTCCAGCACAAGAATAAAAAGAAAAAAAATACTCTATTTATAGTCGTTTCACTCCCATCCGTGCCAGCACCTAGCCTCCAGAGCACACTGGGCTTAAACTCGAGGTCTTGCCTTCCCCCAGTCCATGACTCACCTTCCCGTGCCAGCCACATAATGGGGATCCTGTAGATATAGTATATTTGGGCTTCTGGAAGGCATTCGATAACATGCCACACAATATAAGGTCACAATGGGTTGGGGGTAATTTATTCGCTTGGATAGAGGACTGGCTAACTAAGAGAAAGCAGAGTCTGGATAAATGGATCTTTTTCTGATTAGCAAGATGTAACTAGTGGGTGCCACAGCATACTGCAAATTTGCAATTTATATTAGTGACTTGGATGCAGGGATATTATAGGTATTACAGTAAATTTTCAGAAGACACTGAAATAGGTGGGAAAATAAGAAAATAAGAAATGCAACGAAGAAATAAGAAATTTACAAATGAATATAGATAAGTTAAATGAATGGGTCAAAATTTGGCTAATGAAGTTTAACATGGATAAGTGTGAGGTAATCCATGTTGTTAGGAAAAGTAGAAAGGCAAATTATCTAAATAGAGATAAACTTCATAGTGCTTCAGTGCAGAGAGACCTGGGTGTCCTTGTGCATGAATCACAAAACCAGTGTTCAGGTACAAAAGGCAGGCAAATTGAATTTTGGCATTTATTGCTAAAGGACTAGAGTATGAAGGGAGGGAAGTGTTGCTGCAACTCTGAAAGGTATTAGTGAGACCGCAGCTAGAATACTGCATACACATTTGGTCCCCTTACTGGAGGAGGATTGCAAGTGAATCTAAAGATACAAGAATTTTATATGAGAGTGGAGCTAGGGTGATGGATTATCACAAAGTACGGTGAAGCAAGCTCAAGGGGCCATATAACCTACTCCTGATACAATTTCTAATATTCTTTTATTGGCCCAGATCTCAATCCTCACAACAGCACACCCCATGCCAGGAAAGCGTGGATTACATTGAAGAGAATGAGGAGGATCTATTCTAGAAATACAGCAGACCAACAGGTGGGAAGAACCAGGCAGCGCTGAGGCAGCTTCCCCAGTGATCAAGTCCATGGGAGAAAGTTACAATGTAGGACAAGTCCAAGTAACCAGTACAGCAAAAAATATCCAAGGATGCAGCGGGCAGTTAGACTGTAGCCACTCCAGTCCTGCAGCAAAGTAGTGAGCTGGTTTCTGGGAAAGATCCCAAACTTGTTGCAGTAAATGGAGGTAGCAGAATCCTGAGCCAAATGTCCAGGCTCCACTTTCTGGAGCAGATGAGCAGAGAACCAGTACAAGATGGGTGAGGAGGAGGCTAGGAATCTAGTTAGAACCTGCACAGAAAGCAAGAGATTTATTAGTTATTTCATATCTTTTGAAACAGAAAGCACATTCACACATACATACATACTGTGGATCCTGGGAATCTGAACTAAACTTAGAAACTGCAAGAAATACCAAGGTCAGGCAGTGGAGAGAAAAAAAAAAAGGAGTTAATGTTTCAGATTGCTAACCAATCATCTCACACTTGAAGCTGCACTCATTTCAGTCACTCCCAGCCTAGGAGAGGATGGCCTAGTGGTATTATCATTAGACTATTAATCCAGAGACCCAGCAAATGTTCTTGGGTTCGAGTACTGCCATAGCAGATAGAATTTGAATTCAATTAAATAGGAAAATCTGGAATAAAAAAATCTAAAGTCAATTGTCAGGAAAAGACCAAACCACGTTGTGGCCAACATGTAACTCCAGACCCACAGCAATGTGGTTGATTACTCATTGCACTCTGGGCAATTAGGATGGGAAATAAATGTCGGTACTCTCATCCTGTGAATGAGTGAAAAAAAATGATTTCGTTAAGGGTCTCAGTTTAGTACAGACTTCTCTGCTTCTAATGACAGGTGCTCAAAATCATGGTGTCCAAATTAAACAATGTCACTAGCAGGACATGAAATTCAATGTCTCAAACCAGTTGCGGAAATAGAGTCCACGAATTAATTTAAAGGGGAGTTACTACTTTGAAAATTCAGAAGTTTTGACCAAGCAGGAGACAATGAGATTAGACTAGGTGGGCTCTTAGAGTATAGGAATTCATTGAAAAGTGGGATTAGATTTGGGGGCAATAAAGGATATGGATTGTTAAAGGGTGCGACTGAGGAATCATTCTGCATGTCCTCTTCAAGCACCCAATGTTTATCATTCTTTTATACAGTTCTCACCTGAATGTGCATGAAACAAATGCCAAATACCAGCAGTAGAGTTGCATGAACGACGTAGACAAACACTCGGTCTGTATGGAAGCTGGAGTATAGTTTGCTATCCTGTTCAATCTTTTCCAACAGCTTTCTGCGGGTCAGACCCAACTGTACACAATACCAGGGATCAATGATCACATATTGCCAGGCTGCCCACATTCCCAAAGCCACAACAGGAAAAGCCAGCAGGAAGTTGGGCAATTGGCGGAGTTGATAATATCTTAGGAAGCCCACATTCCAGTATGTGTCCTGAATGTAAGAGTATATGATGGGGTATTGGCGATGGCACCAGACAGGTGGATCAGTTTCCTTATCAGGGACACGATAACCTTTGTTGCCAGCTAGCTGCAGCAGACGCTGAGGAATGTCCAGTGCTGGATTCACAGTTGACTTACAGAATGTCAGGTATCCATAATACTGAAAAAGTACAAAGGGCAGCACAATCATCGCCGTTCCTGCAGCCACTAAGAGCACAGATCGAAGGATCAGATTCAACCATGATCTGTACGAGTCCTTTTCCATAACCTTTGTCTTGTGTCTCACATACAAAGAGCAAACCCTCAGCTGGGAGTAAAGCAGAAATCCTGCATTTACAATGCCATTGGAGCGTACTGCTGCAGACAGAGAAAACAGAATGCAACTGGTCACAAGCCAACCTTTCTCCAGATTCAGCATTCCACCAAAGGCTAGCAACACAAACATACTTTCAGAATAAGCTGCAGACATGAAGACGTTGGCTGGGGTCAGGCAGAAGAGAAGGCTGGAGAGAAAGGCCAGCCTGCGATCCCGGAGCACAACAACACCCAGATGGTACAAAACAACAGCTGACAGAACAAAGATCACAGCATTCAGCAACACTGCTGCAAGCAGCAGTCGACTGTGGAGATTGAGAAAGCGTTGTAGGGGGCTGAGCACCAAGTCTGCCACTACCCGAAGGCACACCGGAAACAATGGCAGAAAAGCAAAGTTATGCTCATAAATGTATCCAAATTCTGCTATAAACAGAAAGTGCTGTGCATCCCAGCGAGAAAAGCCACTTAACAGGATCTCCAGCACCTCGTCACTGATGCTTAAATTGCGTAGTTGGGGGGCTTGAAAGGCATCTGCTCTGTGGTCAGGTATCACATAATTAAACACCATCTGGTAAAGGAGCAATGAAGCAGGGTAAGTATTCTCTCCAATAGGTAAATACAGCATAAATCCAAACCCACCCATAAAACTGTCAAAATCAGAAATGACTGAAAGACAGCAAGAATATTAAAATGAGTTTAATAACTTAAAGAATCAAAGACATGCATCCCTGAAGAAGCAATACATTTTAACCAATTAACAACATCGAAAAAATTTACTTGATTATAATTTGAGTAAATCAGATTTTCTTTTTAGGTAGAGTAAAAGCCTGAGGGATCAAGTCACACAAAACATTTAAAAAAAAAAAAAATAGGCTGCTAGCCAAACTGTCCTGAAAGTGGTGAAGACGTTTAATAAGGAATTTTCAAAACATAGTGACCGTGTCTTCAGCTGCCCAGACCCAAAAAGTGAATTGTTACAAATCATATTCTCAAGAGGTCAAAATTAGAAGAGTGCAAAGTTATATGTTTTGGGTTGAAGAGAATTGTAGGGATGAGGAGAGGTGAAGGGATTTGAAAACATGAGTATGAATTTTAAAACTGATTCGTTTCTGGACCATGAGCCAACGTAGGTCTATGAGCAATGATATGATGGTGAGCAAATGAGAAGCCCATTTCAGGTTATTCTCTGGCTATGACTAGATATATAGGAACAGAATACAAGGTAAGATGGAGATGGTAGCATAGTGGTAATGTCACTGAAGAAGTGATCCTGCAAGCCAGTCTAATGCCATGAGGACACAGATTCAAATTCCAACCTTTGCACCTGGTACAGTCTCACAAAACTATCATTGATTGTCATAAAATCCATCAGGTCGACTAATTTTCTTTAGGGAAGGAGATCTGTCATCACTACTCAGTCTGGTCTACAGGTGACTCCAGACCCACAACTATGTGCATGCTCTTAACTGTACTTTGAAAAGGCCCAGTAAGCCACTGGATTCAAGAAAAATTAGGGATAACCAACAAATGCAGGCCTTGCTAATGACACATCTCATGAAAGAATAAATTTGATAAACAACAGACAGACAGTATAGGACATACAGAAGGATAATATAGTCAACTGTGCCAAAGGCTAAAAACAGAAGTACAAAGATAGCTTAGTACAATCAAATGAATATAATGTAATTTGTAACTTTGGTGAGGACTATGAGGGGTAGAAGATTGACTTGGGTGAATTCAAACATTGAAAGATAGAAATGGGAGGCTATAACACATTCAAATACATATATCCTAACATTGTAATTAGTTTTGCAGGTCCAGTACTAATCTCTAGTTCTGGACTTGGTGCGGGAACCTAAGTAACATATAGCCAGTGTGCTTAATCAAAATACTGTCAATACTGGCCTGCATCCAAGGGAAATGTCTGAGAAAATTCCAACATTTTAGCAGGAAATTAACATAGCCCATGTTACATGAGTACTACCACTTCTCCTTGAAGTGTTTCTTAAATCAGCTATAATGTTCATTAGAACTGAATGAGGATTAAAAGAGAGACTGACCTGGAAAAGGATGGACAGGATTCTAGAACAAATGGCAAAGTGCACAACCAACTGGAGGTCAGATGCCATGATGTTCCTGGTGTAGGTCTCCAATCCAGATCACAGCACTGATCCCCTGCACACTGACAGCAAGCAACTGCTATCATCTCATTATCACAGATTGGATTACAGAATGTTAACAGGAATATCCCAGAACAAAGTCACAGCAGAAAATGTTGGAGACAGTAAACACTGACAACACAATCAGGATCTAAAACAGAATTACATTATCAGCAGAAAAATTAAACATGATTCAAAGTGTGAGGCTTCTCCTTCTCATGAAAAGTAGTGATTCATACCATCTCCACACCTCCCGAGCCTCAATCTCACATGAACTCCTTCTGCCATCAACTCTTCCCAAACCATATCACACTCCACAATATTGAAGAAAACAGTTTCTCAATTTCTCCATGCAACTGCAAGCTTTCATTCCTGGCATCATTTGGCAAGCCTTCTCTGTACTCTAAGTCACTAATAAACTTCCTGGTGTGGGATCCAGAACTATAGAAAATACTGCAGTTAAGGCCTAAGCAGTGATTAGTAAAAGTTTAGTTTTACTAGTTTCGAGCTTCTGCACACACTATCCCTATTAAAAGGAAATTAACCCAATTTCCACATTTTATTAGTTTGACCTGTAATCTATAAAGATCCACACACAGGGGTCCCTCTGTTCTTGCATTTTTTCTCCCTTGAAAGATAGATTTTTAGATTATAGACACTTGTTATTCTTCCCAAAATGCATCTCTTCATGCTCGTTTACATTAATGTGCATTTATCACGTTTCTTCCTGTTGGATCAGTTGATGTCCCACTGATACCTGCCATCACTACGCTCACCGACAAATTTGACCAAGCTTCAAATCAGAATTAATTTTATGCTTGATAATAGTTTCTAGTAGCTTTCTCACCACAAATGTCACATTTCACATTGCCTGCTAACCTTTTCCCATGCTCTTTGTTATTATTTCTTTTTTCCAAGTTTCCCATTGCCTGATTTTGTGTTTTTATATTTGACATTTGCCTCCTTTTTCAGTTTTATTTTAACGTGTATTTCCTGTCAAAGAACGCCTGGCTTTGGATTGCCCATCTTTCCTCTTTATGGAAATATCATCGATTTGTATTTCTCTGCTTTGAAGGTTTGTGAAAGGGTTTGAGAGAGCAGATACTTACATCTACACTTCTGCAGGATTTAACCACCATAAATAAAAGACCATCATTAATAAATCTAACTTGAAATTCACTGCCACAAAGTAGTTGAGGTGAATAAAAAGATCGACTTAAGGGGAAGCTTGATAAAGAGGGTAAGGATCAGAAGGATATACTGGTTAGATGAAGGGAGGTGGTAAAGGGTTTGGGGGGGACCACAAACAGCTGCGTAGACGAGCTGGGTCGCATGATCTGTTTCTATGCTGCAAATTGTACTATATATGCAAGTCCAACGGGCAGTGCAAAGGAAGCATTGCAGTGCCAAGGGACTGCTACACTAAAGGGCCTATCTTCAAAACTATATTAAACTAAGTTCCACATTCTCCTTCAATAAAAGATCTCACGGCACTATTTCAAAAACACAGTTCTCCACAGGATCGTAACCACCATAAAATTATCTAATCAGCTTACTGATCTTTCTGGGATCTTCCTGTGTGCAACTGGGTGTCCAACAATCACTGCATAACAGTGACTAGACTTTGAAATAATTATTTGTTTTTTTTTTTAAAAATCTTTCAGCTATCTTACAGTGAAGGTCACTAGACAAACGTATGTCGAGACTACTGCGCCCTTTTCCGGCTTTAAATCGCCGGCGCAAAATCTGAACCTAGTCGCCCTACAATCGCCGTCACCGGAAGTTGCGCTCCAATCCCAGCAATAATATCCGGGTTGAAATCCGTGAAACAATGCGGGAATTGCCATCTTTGATACTGGCAAGCAGGCCTTAGCTCAAGATTGCTTACAATAGGATTTTCTTTCCAGATAAACAAGACCAGCTGAATTATATTTATTTGTAACCACCCAGAAAACCCTTGTACAAGTCAGTCTGCTGAGAATTTCCTCAGTGAACAATTTTTGTTAAATTTCTGAAGGGTCCCGACCCGAAACATCAACTTTCCTGTTCCTCTGATGTTGCCTGGCCTGCTGTGTTCATCCAGCTCCACACTGTGTTATCCAAAACATTGATCCGATGGTTTGTCTGAGATGCACTGTCTAGTCATCTGTAACTAGCCCAACATATTCCAGTAGTTAAAAAGATCGTTTTCCTCTGGAGCACCTGATTTCACGATCTTCCATTAATACCACACCGCCTTCACACACTTTTCTCTTCAATCAAATAACCTAAATATAGGTTACATTCCCGATGCAGAATCCTATGAGAATGTCTTACTCCATTCATTTGCCACAACATCCCATAGTTTAGAAGTCTGCTAGAGGGACGAAGGAGCCGGATTTAGAATCTGAATTAACTTTGGGTGAGACTGGTACAGCGGTTTCTGTTCCCATTGTTAGTGGTCCATTATTTCACAGAGTATAACAGCTAATTGTCCTTCCAGTTCACACTGAGCATAAAAGATAGGAACAGGAGTAGACCAAATGGCCCCCGAGAACTTTATCAGTCAACAAGAACAAGAACATCGATGTCTTTCTACATCATCCTCTTCTACCCTCACACCTTTTATTATTATAATACCAAAATTCTGTCAATCTCAATCTTGAGTATACTCAATAACTGAGTATCCATAGCTTTCTGGGATTCCGGAGAATTCTGAAGATTCTCAGTACCTAAACATTTTCATGCACAAGATGCCCAAGTCAATAACTCAAGAAAGCAGCACATTCACTCTCTTGCTCCATCATGGACACTCAATTTTGATTCCACTCCCATTTATCTTCTGTGCCACACTGTAGGAGTCTCTGGTGATTTGACAAATTAGTTCCACTGTACCTGAGGAAGGTGCAGTTCTCTGAAAATTTGTGATTTTAAATAAGCCTGTTGGACTGTAACTTGGTGTCATATGACTTCTGACTTTATCCACCCCTGTCCAACACCGGTACCTCCACATCATGACTAATTAGTCGTGACGTACAACTTGTCCAGTTTTGTCCGAACCGAAAGGAAGGGAGGAAAAATAAAACAAGTATTTGAATTTTTTTTAAAAATTTAAAAAACATTTTAAATTTGTTGATGAATCAAACATGAACAATAAAGAATTGTTGATGTTGGAGATCCGAAACAAAACAAATTGTTGGTGAAACTCAGCAAGTCTAACAGTATCTGTGGAGAGACAGCAGAGTTAACATTTCAAGTTCAGTGACCCTACTTCAGAACAGGCCATACTGTTGCAGCCACTGGACCAATTTTATCACCCCCACGTGTCAAATGACCGTCCAATCACTTTCCAGCTATCACCTACAAAATAACTGTTCGTCCTTGACATTTCTTTCTTCAGCAGTGAGCACAGGCCACTAATGCAAACAGGAGTAGCAAGTTCCCACATCTGAAGTTGGTACAAACTGTTCACACTCTTGATAAATTATAGTCCCTCATATCATAATGGAAGGGAGAACTGTGGCAAAGCCTTTAACCCTAAATAAATATGAAATTATGCTGTACAGTTTTTGACTTTAAAAAAGGCCTTGCCCACATTACACTGTAGTAGTTACTTACATTATGGACTAAACCGATTGAGAAAGAACTAGCTAAGGATACCTTAGTGTGAGGAATGCACAACATGGGCTGCCACCTTGCTCTACTTTTACATTGTTCTTCGCTTTCTAAATGTATTTCCTTCAAGAATACTTTCACACTTTGTGCTCAGTACCTACATTCTGGGGATCTATAATGAAACGAAGAGCAAAGGTCCATGTGATCGTGTGTACTTTGATGGGCTGTTCCACCACAGGAAGTATCACAGCTGTACTTAGTGATGCTCTGATCTGATGCCAACACTTTACTCAACAAAAGCAACACATCAGAGGCATGACATTAATTGTAACATTACACCCTACTCGTAAGATCCAATGAGACAGTAAGGTTGAACAAGAGGGGAATTTCCCCAGACAACAAACAAAAAGGTCATCCAGTACGGGTCTTTGTCTATAGGGCACCAAAGCATTGGTAGGTTCAATTAAGGAAATTACAAGTCTTAGAATTAGCTGGTTACTGATTCTAAAATGTTTATGCACAGAAGGGAACTTTGGAAAGGCCATAAATTAGTCGTGGATAACAAACCACTAAGGACAGCTGGTACCTCTGTACAAGTCCTTTATTTCCTGTATTATGACTGATAACCCCAGGCTTCATCTCTGCTTAATATACCTACACCCCTAATGTACAAATGCAGAATGAAAGTGTATATACAGAACAAAAATCTAGCTTTAGGATCAAGTCTGGTTATAGCTCTGATGTAGCAAGTAGAACTTTGTGACCTTCGATACCTTGTGCAATTATAATCAAAGTGTTACATGTCCAGGATAACATATGGTTATATGATGGTTGCTTATGAGGGACAGAAGTTAGTGGCATGTATGAAGTAGCAATGCTGCAGTTTGAACTGAAATTCCACATGTACCTTTAGAAAACCAGAAACTTCTTTGTGCAGGGACACTTCCCAAAGTCTGGCTGCTCTGAAGAAAAAGCATCAAGAGGAGTTTTTAGGTGTATTAGGAGTGGGTTAGATAAGTGAAGATGAAGACCTCCCTTCTCTGGAGACTGCAAAATACAAAACTGGGGGTGGACATGCAAGTTGTGGAAATAAGTACTTGAAACTCCAGGGTTCTTTTACTATCAGGCTGAGCTTGTCCAGACCAGCTGTCGCTAGTGGCTTGCTATCTATGTAAGTATTTCATAACTGTTCTATAACTCTGTTCTGTGAATAAGCAATTAATCCTCATAATTGCAACCTCAATGCAGGAATCACATGTAGGCCACAACACACATGCGCACTTCCTTTAAACTCATCAGTAAATCTGTTACAAGTCAAGGAATAACACTTGAATAATTCGCCATGCATAGTATCCATTTGTTAGTGTAGCACCATAACCATGACAACGTGCTGTCCATTCACTCTTTATTCTTCAGAGCCTTGCATCTGTCCTGAAGTAATATGCTATTGCAGAGGCATGGAAGGTTTTACGCCCCACTTACTTCTGTATCAGATCAGCACCTACATTTTGCATCTGGTATCAGAGAGGTGATTTATGACAGGAAAATGAATAAATTAGTCAGTACTAATATCTTGTATTATAATAATGCATTTCATGGAAGTGGATAATAGGTGGTTTAAATTAGGTCATTAGAATTTCCCAATGGAACTCTAAACAATCCGAGCTTAATGCAACTTAAATAGCACTGGGTTCATAAAATAATTATTGCTAGCTTGAAGATAATGTGTCAATATCTTAGCTGTCATTATTACAACCATGAAAATTTCTCCTACAAATAAAGCCACATGACAGCAAGAATGAAACAAATGTGGTACATCACCATCTACTGGTGTCATAGCATATGACAACAGACATGACAATATTGAAACTGTATCTGTAAAAATGACAAGAGCTTCCAGTTGCCCGCCACTTCAACACACCATATTCCCATGTCAACACGTGTCTCTGGCCTGCTGCAGGTCTCCAACCAGGCTCAACGCAAAATGGAGGAACACCACCTTATCGGTTTATGTACCTTACAGCTTTCAGGACAGAGTTTAACGATTTTAGAGCACGAATACTTCCTTCCATTCTATTACGTACTTCCACAATCCCAGGTCCCATCAAACAGGCTGCTTTCAACACTGCCAACCCATTTTCAACTCAGTCCTGACAATCACCTGTCTAGTTTTCTCCTTCCCTTACTATCAACAATCCCTTTGACAGCCTACCCTTTTTCCTCTGAGCTCCATCTCCATCGATCCACTTATGCTGTTCCCCGACCCCCATCTCCACTATCACCAGCATTACACCACCTTTCCAGAGTTGCTTCTAAAGGGTCACAGGATTCAAAACGGTAAGAGAACCCTCAAGTTCAGGTTTTATGGAATTTTCAGTTTGCATGGCCACCTCCAATTTGTCTAAACTGTAGCTTGCAGTCTCCAGAAAAGGGAAGTTTTATGTACTTAATCCACTCCCAATATCCCTGCAAACTCCTCTTGATATTATTTCTTCAGAGCATCCAGTCTGTGGGAAGTGTCCCTGCCCAAAGTGGACAAATTCACATTTTCACACATGACACTCCATCTGCCAATTTTTTGCCTACTCACAACCTATTTCCCTTTGCCGATTTATGTTGTCTTCACAACTTACTTTCCTACCTGATTTTGTATTATCAGCAAATTTAGCAGCCATACTTTCAGTCCCTTCATCCAAGTCATTGATACAAATTGTAAATAACTGTAACTAACAGTGCCCCAACACTGGCATACCGTTCATCAATCTGCCAAATTAGGTGTGACCATTATTTGCTTCCTATGAGCCAACCAATCCTCTATCCATGCTAATACATTACTGCCTTCTCCATTAGGGATTATACCTCCACTGATGTGGCACCTTGTGAAACACTAATTTTCTTTTCAACACTTATCCCCTCCAAGGCCCAAGTCATTTCCAGCCTTGATGACTGCTCCAATTTTCGAGGCTCTTCTAATGCTACGCTCAGCTGAGCTTTCTTCCAAGCACAGCTGTCCATCTCCTTGGGTTGAAACATGTTTATTGCAATGCCCATATTTCTCCTAACACTACAAATATACAATCTTACACATGCTTCTCACTTCCTATAGTCATTGCAGCAGCATAGGCTTGAGAAGCATACTGGGACAAAGTCCCAACTCACCTGACTACATGGGATTTGGCCCAGTGGTTTAAACTTCTGACAGACAATTGAGCAGCATCCGGAACAGTCTGTAATTATTTTCAACTCTGGCCTCTGTTCATTTACTTGAATAATTCCTCTCAATTATTCCTGGGTAATTAAAACTAAGTTCTGTATTAAACTGGTCCCTTTGGCCCAGCTCTCCACCTCTCTATCTGACTTAACTATCCAGACCTAACCTTCCCCATCCTATTTTATAATATTCTTCAGAAGAATCTCTTTATACTGTTTAAAAGTCTAACTGAGGTGCTCTGACTCTCCTTATTATGGCTATATCCGTCTAGAAAGATTCCTGGCCTTGGTATCTCCACAAACAAATCTATTCCATTTCAAAAAGGTGACCACATGCTATTTCTTCTGTTGATCAGAACAACTCATTTTTGAATAAGGCGCAAATACCAGTTTGTTCCCTGAATGGGTTCCTTCAGCAGCATTTTGGGAAAACTAACAAGGGCAGGACTTATACAGTTAATGGCAAGCCCGAGTAGTGCTGTTGCCCAGACAGCCCTAGGGGTTTAGGTACATAGTGCTTTGAAAATTTAGCATCACAGGTAGAAAAGATTGTTATTGTTAAGAAGGCATTGAGCACACTTGCCTGGCTGTTTAGACCACAGAGTACAGGAGTTGAGACGTTGTGTTGTGTTTGTACAGGACATTCGTGAGGCTGCCTTTGGACTACTGTGTCCAGTTCTGGTCACCCTGCTACAGGAAGATTATTAAATTGAAGAGGGTTCAGAAAAGATTTACCAGGATATTGCCGGGACTCTGGGGGGTTTGAATTAGAAAATGAATAGGTTGGAACTTTTTCCACTTGAGCATAGGGAGGTGACCTTAGAGATTTCTAAAATAATGAGTGGTACAGATAAGGTGAATGGCAGGTGTTTTTTCCCTAGGATGGAGGATTTCAAGGCTAGGTGGCATATTTTTAACATTAGGGGAGAAAGATTTAAAAGGAACCCGAGGGGTGGGTTGTATGTGGAACAAACTGCCAGAGGAAGTGGTAGATCCAAGTAAAGTTACAACACTTAAAAGACATTTGGACAGGTAGCTGAATGGGAAAGGGCTAGGGGGGATGGGACCAAGCACAAGCAAGTGGGACTAGTTCAATTCGGGAAACTTGGTCAGCATGCACAAGTTGGACCGAAGGGTCTGTTTCCATGTTCTATGAATCTATGACTTCTTCATTATCTTGCCCCAGAAACAACATGCTGTCCTTCCCTTCTATGGTGAAATCAGTCTCTTACCCTTAACTGATCTTTG
Source organism: Rhincodon typus (assembly GCF_021869965.1). Classification (NCBI taxonomy): domain Eukaryota; kingdom Metazoa; phylum Chordata; class Chondrichthyes; order Orectolobiformes; family Rhincodontidae; genus Rhincodon; species Rhincodon typus. The sequence goes on along the minus strand of NC_063358.1, from coordinate 13,905,911 downwards.
CCATAATCTTAAAACGCTGGGGATTTTTTTTGCTTCAATCCTTTCTCCACGTTGAAACCTTCAGAATTTCAGAAGATTCCAGTATTCTTCTGTTTTTTTTTCAGTCCCTGTTAGTATTCTTCTTTTTGGGGAAATCAGAATGGTAGGGAAAGGGGAGTGCAGGAATTTTCAGATTCAGCCAATGACTTTCATATTAGACTGAAGTTGAGTCCATTATGATAGTGTGGTAGAGATTTTACACATGAATTTTCAGAAGGCATTTGATAAAATAACACATTATTGACTTGTTTGCAGTAAAAGCAAATTGGCTTAAATGGAGCTAACCATGGTATATAACTGGCTACAGAATAATTGCTAGCATAGGAATGCTAGATCAAATGGACTCCTTCATTGCATCATTCCATGATTCTATAGGTTGATGAACAGACATGTCATCTGACTGGACAGAAGTATCTGGTGTGGTTCCCAAGGATTATGAGCACTTTTTTTAAAACTGATGACATATAATTATGGCACAATGGTTAGCACTGCTGTCTCACAGCACCAGGGACCCGGGTTTGATCCCAGCCTGAGGTGAACATGTGCAATTTGCACGTTCTCACTGTACCTTTGTGGGTTTCCACCCAGTGCTCTGGTTTCTTCCCATGGTCCAAAAGATGTACAGGATGCGTGGATTAGCAATGCCCCATAGTGCCCAGGTATGTGCAGCTTAGGTGGATTAGCCGTGTTGAAAATGTGGGGTTACAGGGACAGGATAAAATGCTCTTTAGAGGATCAGTGCAGACTCAATGGGCCAAATGGCCTCTGTCTGCACTGTAGGCATTCCATGATTCTAAATAACCTACACTTGGATACAGGAATTTTGAACAATTTAATCTTTTAGATGATGGAAGTGTTGACAGAGTTGATGACGAAAATGATAACAATACACTTTAGAAAGTTAGTCAGATGAAATGTGCAGATTCAGTTTAGTGTCATTGAAATTGAAGTCATGTACTTTGTATTTCTCTCCATGTTGTTCTTTCCAGTCTAAACAGTACTATTTTGAGAGGGAGAAAATTCACATCTCTGCAGGTGGCAGGACAAGTTAATAAGATAGTGAACATGTGGAATACTTGGTGTGCAAATAGGGGCATTGAATCCAGTTAAGTCATGTTAAGTGGTTATAAAACCATGTTTAGCCCTCAGGTGAAATACTGTGTATACATCCAGATATTACACTAAGGAAGTCAAGGTCTTGGAATGAGGGATTTCAGTTGTGTAGAGAATTATTTAACCTAGAGGAGAGAGCATTAGAGAGGAAATATCATTGAAGCATTCAAAACTGAATAATTCTGATGAATCAAGTAGGAAGAAGTGGTTTTCTCAGGAAGATGATCAAAACTAAAAAGCAAAAGAATTGGGTGAATAAGAAGTTTTCACAATTATCTGAAGGCATTATGTGAAAGATTGCCGGCAACAGATTCCATAGGAATTTTCAAAAAGGCACTTTGACATGTATTTGAAGCTAACGAATTTGCAGGGTTATAGAGAAAAGGTTGGGACATGGAACTAAATTGGGCAATTCTTTCAACAGGCTCGCACAAGTTTGGTGAGCTTCCTCCTGTTCTATAAAGTTGTATGATTTTTCCACTTAATTTTTCAGCAGTTGCTTGACAGCAACTTAAGCAGCCTAATGCAATTAGTGAATTAAGGCATTTAAACCCAGTGTTAGAACAAGTAGACATGTCTGGGGTGAAATGAGTCTTTAATATAATTATCCACAGACCACAATGCTACTAAAGTCATGACAACATGAGTCACCTCAGAATAGCCACTATAAACTGAAGCCAGTAGCACTTGAGAGAACTCTTAATGACCCTTTTTGCTGAAAAGTGGAAATACTTAGGATAAAACTAGATCAGAGAAACAATCTGTGGGAGAATGAGCAGTAACTGGATTCAAAAATCAAAAAGTATATTCAAGGAAACTCAGCAGGTATTTTAATTCTATTTTTACTATTTAAGGTGCTACAGTAAGGTGTGGTCAGGCAGGGTACAGTCAATGAATAGTAACTAATTACATTATAAGCTACAAACTAATCTATAGAACTAAAATAATCAATTTAACAATAATTTTGGCAAACAAGTGAGCAATTTAAATAGACACAGCAGGGTACGTAGTATGTAGTTAATTTTAGCACATGGAAAGAGATTAAATTAACCCAAGAACATAAAAACAAATTGTAAGCACTTAAAATAAATATTGGTCCCTAAGAGGGTAGATACAGGAGAAATTATGTGGAAGGCGGGCATAACAGAAAAGTTCAACATATATTTTATTCCTATCTTCACAATGGAAGATATAAATTACATACCAGAAATAAACAATTATTAGGGGGCTTGTAAGAGTCAGTAACTTATTCAACAGGTTAAAAAGTGTTACACAAATTTAAGGGGTTAAAAGCTGACAAATCCCCAGGATCTAATAACCAGATTCTAAAAGGGAGCCGATAGTGGATGTACTGTGATTTTCCAAAATTCCCTAGATTCCAGAATCCACCTTGAAGGATTGGAAGCTAACAAAGTGTAACACTCCTATTGAAGGGGAGTACAGAAAACAGACAGATCAATTAGCTTGACATCAGTCATCAGGAAAATGCTGGAATCTATTATTCTTAACTTAGAAAACAAAAGTATGATCTGAGTCAAAGGTTTATAAAAGGGAAATAATATACATCATTTAGCAAGTCAAGAGTTTTTGAGGATCTAAATAGTAGAGTAGATTAAGGGGCGCAAGTAGATGCAGTAATGGGTTTACAAAAGGCTTTCAATAAGAAGAGGGTACAAACGGGTGATCCAAATGATAGGTTTCATGGAGTTGGGGGCAATACATCAACATAAATGGAGGATAAAGAAGGGCTGTTTCAAGTGGACAGGCTCTAACTACTGCAGTGCCATAGATATACATCTGGGGCCTCAGCTATTACAAGCAAAATCAATGACTTGGATGAAATGGCTGAGTATTATATTTAAATTTGCTGATGAGACAAAGAGAATGTAATCTGCGAGGACAATTAGAGGTTACAAAAGATATTTGGATAATTTACATTGGTGGATCATAGAGTGGTAGGTGTAGTTTAATAAGTAAGCTATAGAAAGAATGAAACTTTTTTTTTTAAAAAAGGATCTGAAACCCCCTAAATGTTAATGGTCAGTGAATCTAATGTTGTAGTACATGGAGCACAGAGTTAACATGCAGGGTACAGCAAGTAATTAGGAAGGTAAGTGACAGAGTCATACAGCATAGAAGCAGACTCAACTCATCTGTGCTGACCAGACATCCCAATCTGACTTAGTCCTATTTGCCAGTATTCAGCCCATATTCCTTTAAACCCTTCCCTATTCATATACCCACCCAGATGCCTTTTAAATGTTGTAATAATACCAGTCTTCACCACTTCCTCTGACAGCTCTTTCCACATACACACCATCCCGTGTGAAAAAGTTACCCCTCCCTCAGGTCCCTTTTAAATCTTGGCTATTTCCCTGACCCATGCCCCCCATGATTTTATAAACATCTACATGGTCACCCCTCAGCCTTCAAAGCTCCAGGGGAAAAAAAACCCAGCCTATTCAGCCTCTCCCTATAACTTAACTCCTCCAGTGGCTGCTACATCCTTGTACGTTTTTTCTGCACCCTTGCATGTTGGACAACATCCTTCCTATAGAAGGACAACCAGAATTTACGCAGTGTGGCCTTTACTGCAAGGGCATAGGAAATACAACTGCACAGAAGTCTCGTTATAGTGGACAGGGCTTTAGTAAAGCCAGATGAGGATTATTATACAGTTTTACAGATGAGGATTATTATACATCCCAATGACAGGCCAGCTAAATTGAACACTGTTTGGAATTTTGAAGAATCTCTGGAAACCTCAGGATGCTTTACTTTTCTGTCTAAACAATGTACCTTGGAGCAGGCATTATATTGCATTGGTTTCCTAAATGCTTAAGATGTTGGATAGGGTTACCACAAACTTTGACAAGTACATCACTATTCTATCAAAATGCTTGAAATAGGCAATTCATGTTTGTTCCTTGCAATGGTGTCCAAATGCTGTTTACAAAGACACAATGACATGAGGTAACTAGGCTTTATTTCCCTTTGTAGGAATGGGTTCAATGTCAAATGCTGCCTTGATGTTGAAAGGAGTCTCACGTCCCCTATGCAATTCAGATCTGTCTGCTTTCAGACACAGTTTGTAATAAGGTCTAGGGTCAAGTGATCTTGGTGGAATTCAGCTCAGGTTAGATGCAGTGAAGCAGAGTGAAGTTACGGGGTTGACAGTAATAGCAGCACTTATTAGTTGTCAATACAAGCCAAGACCTTTCTGATTGGTGTGGTTCAGTTTAAGTTAAGTGGCACTCAACTATTGAAGGGAGATGCAAGGGGAAAGGAAACATGAAAATTAGTAAACTGTGCCTTGCCATTTTTGTCATCATGGTGACATCATCTTCACTAACAATGTCCATGTTCCATATTACCAGTGAGTAGAGTCCATACTGGACAGTTGCAATAACAGTCCATATTAAAAAGCTCGAGCTTGCAGATACCCTCCGCAGAATTTGGATTCTAAAGTAACCTAAATTAATTACTATTTAAGTTTTATTTATTTACCACTAATCTTACAGCAATAATGCTGAACCCGTGAGCACTGGTCATTCAATATTTCAGAGTGTCCATTTCTAGTGGGGCACAGGATGTTTTTCCTTTTCAGCCAGTGAAACGAAATCTGGAGACAGAACAGCTTCAGCAGTCCTTCTGCTGTATTATGCTACCTGAACCATGGTGGCAGTGTGGAGACTACAAATGGCCTAAATCAAAGAGACTAATCAGCCAAGTCCCTATTTCAGTCTTGTCGGGATCCCACATCAAAACATATGCACAGGCAGTTGTACACATGATCTGACTCAGCTATGACACCCTGTCCAACAACCTGTTGGCATGCCAATGCTTACAGATTATATGCATCATATATATATAGGTATGGAGAGAGTAATCACTCAACATCAATGAATACAATTAAGTCATTCAGTGGCAAAGAAAAAAATTAAAAAGAGAAAACCGTTACTACCATTGGCATTACTGAACAACGGATGTCAGTGGAACAGCTCCTCTTAAATATAGATATACAGTGGGGCCACATAATTCAAAATGCTGCAATACTTGGTGTAGGATCAGAATTTAAGTTCAACAATTGTAATGACTTATTAATTAATCCCTTTGATCTTGTTGGTGTGATGGTTCTGCATTTCCAAATGGCCATTCATCACTAATAACCTTGGATAACAAATGTCAACAGGCCATTTCACCATGGAAAGCAGCACAACTGAGCCAAATGGCAATCTCACCAAATATCTACACAGTACTTCCAATGGTCCAACCCTGCTCACAAAGAACTTGAAAATGCACACTCATCCGTTTACTTCAGCATCTGGTCCAGTTATGGATTTGTTGCAAATTATTCTTGGCATGCAGCATTTATGAACATTCTCCAATGGCTTGGATGAGTGATTTGTTTAGCCGACATGCTTTTCTAGATTGTACTCAAACTCTGGAGTTTTTATATTGTTGTCAACCAGGTAATCATGAGCAAGTGGAACAACCTGTTTAATACTCCCCTACTAGAAACCAACGCATGGAGTCCAGAATCAGTATACAACACATATACTGGACCTCCTGTGTCAAGTGTCCCCTTCCACTCCAGATACATTACATGTACTTTAGTAGCTCTTGTTCAAGCAGTTAATCTGTGTCAGGCTCTTTTCACCATTGCAATAGTCAAGCTTAAGCATTCAAATTCTAAACAGATACATAAAGACTGTCTTGATTTGCACTTGGAACACACGTTTTCCAAAGTACATGTCTACAAACTGCAAAAATGAACGAAAACCTCCACAGCTCTTACCAAGATTTAATGTACATTTATTCTTAACACGTGGAACATATAGTATAAAGATTTCATACTGAATAAATGATATTCATTAAGCCAAAGGAAAAAGGAGGAATTTACATCAAGTTTTAGCTACATTGTCTGAAATACAAATATGCAGATTTCATAGCACTGAAAAATCTCAAGTTGTGTTTCTTCATCATTTTTTGAGCTTCAACTGAACCTAAACTTTTTTCCACACCTTGATTATAAAGGAAAAACGTGATCTGTTGCTCTCCTTGAACTAGAGCACAACTTTATACATACAGAAACTTGTACATTACCCTCGCAGGATATGGCCGATGGAAATAAAAGCTATCGTCACTTCTCGCTTGACCATGTCATGAAAATTGTAAACCTCATTCTACGAGAGAAGGAAAAAAAACAACCAACTCTGAGGGTATGTGCATTGTACAACTTCTATATACAATCACAGCTCAGGGGCTGAGGCTGCAGTTTAAAACCAGTCAAGAAGTGAAAGAGGACAGTCCATACAATCAAGGGGAGGTCAGGGTGTTGTAGATACACACATGATACTTTAAGGGGGAAAAAGCCTTTTTCACGTTTACTGTAAACTAAAAAGTTTTAAAACTACAGTTTGCTGCCAAACCAGCATTTCTCAATGTGAAACATTGCTTACAGCTGGTCGAAGGTTACATACGTCTAGGGTCTAATGCACAGGCTGTCTCCTGCATGGCATACACATAGCTTCCGATGAGCCACCTTCCAGTGGTTAAGTTATAATTCAGGGTACAGCACTGAACCACAAAGATTTCCCAAGTCACTTAGCTTCCAAAATTTACCATAAAAACCTTGAAGCAGGGCCCTCCAGGAATGAGGCAGTCTCCCAAACTCACTGTAAACGAGACAGCAACTTTGGTTAAAAAATTTCAGACTTTTACACAGGCAGCAAACATTCATTGTTTCTTTTTCCTCTGGTACTTGATCAAAATGACTACAATATCCTTCCATTGTTAAGAGTGGGTGGGGGCAGATTTTGGGAACAGAGGTGGTTTTTGCATAAATAAAGACAGAAACAGTCGATTTAAAGATCTCCACTCACGCACACACACGGTAAGGTTCCCACGGCTGTCATGACTGGCCTATCATGAAGAGTACATCACAAATTACATTTGTAACCAGAGAGTTCAGGAGGGGCGATACAGAGATATCTAGCAGTCGCGCCTCATGCAATGTGAACTCAGAGTGGTTTTCTTCTACTTTCGCCATTGCCAGCAGGGCCTTAGCTGCCCGGCGCATCATGTCCATACTTGTTGGCTCAATAGGTGCAGTCTGCAAGTGCATGAGGCTGGGCTGACTCTGCTGGAGCTGAGTGGCAGCAAGGCTATCCTCCAAAAAACCCAGAAGGTTACTGATGCTTCCCTTTCGAACTGCAATTGCTCGGGCAGCCAGGCTATCTCCTTGTGCCAAGTTTGCCAACAGCACCACACACATTTCACGACACACCTGGCTTTTCCGTTCCCCAATGAGTCGGACCAATATCCCATAAAGTTTCTCCAGGCGGCTAAAAGGTGGTGTTGCCAGGATCAGGTCTACATTACTGTCCTGGATACTGAGTTTACACAAGCTCTCTAGGACAAGTCTCTGGGGAGAGAGCATTACGTTGGGTCCTAGCGTTGGGAAAGGGTCCTGGGCTTCTGCTGCAGGACACACAGCCCAGTGCAACAATCCATCCAGAATTGGCAAGCAGATACTCTCTGGATACAGAGACAGGTCCAGCTGCCCAGAAATGTTGGCCAATGTGACAAGAGTGTTTTCCCGTAATACTTCTAAACAATCCCACCACCACTCATCACTATCACAGCTGACGCCTTCATCCTCCTCATCCTCCTTTTCATATGTTAACGGTGCCTGTTTCCGTTCAGGATGTTCATGGTGCTGCAGGATCAGCTTGCCTAAGATGAGCAATAAGCCAGGGTGCTTTGACATCTCTGCATCATTCCCAGGCACAAAAGACAAGCTGCGGACGATATTTGATATACAGATGCACCGCTTTGCTAAAGAGTCCTGCCAGTCTGCCATCATACATAACGGTACCTCATCCCTGCTGCAAGGCTCATCCTCAAGAATTTTGATATTTTTATGACTTTGTGCCTGATGAATAGCAAAAGGAAATTTGCTGCTCTCCATGTTCCCTTCTACTGAGCCATTTACAGCTTCCTTGTTCAAGGAGCCAGGCCTAGCTGACAGAACATCATCCATGGTCGCAGTTATACTTTTCTCGGACCCCTCAACCATTGCTGTTGTCTCAGTTTCACCCTCTGCTGTCACTTTTTTGCTCTCGACTGTGTGCCTTTTCACAGATCCTGCATGGGGTGTTGTTCGTTTTCGCGGCAGTACCTGCGTCTTACCCTCAAAGTGTGTTTGGATGTGTTCTGTAGTGTCACCTCCCCCAATCTGCCAGTGTAGCAATCCACTGTCGAATTCCTGCACCCTGCCCAACTTATCTGAACGATCCACCACAAATTGGTCACTCTTTCTAACTATTTTCACAGGAAGTCTATCAAACTTGCTGATGTGCTTAGGATTTTCCTCTGTACTCTCAATGGCATTGGTATCCTCGGTCATATTAGCTGCCATTTCTTCCTCACTTATAACGTACTCGTCTTCCTCCTCCTCAAACTCTGACTGCAGTTTTAATTTTCCAAACCGCTCTGGATCCAGCAGTGTCTTTTGGCCAGGGTCCCCGATCTCATATTCTTTCAGAATTCCAAATATCTCAATCAAGCATCGCCTGAAATACTCCACCAGAAGCTCCAAGAATCCAGGTAACTGGGGAAAGATAAAACAGAGGTGAAGGATTGATCAAACACAGGTTAGTACGTCTAAGCATAAACCAGTGAAAGTTAAATAGACTCCAGTATAATAGAACATAAAATTCCAGTCTTGTGCCCATTCACTCAAATCCTGGAACAATTAAACTGCAGAGGTAAACTGCATTTCGCTTGTGCACCAATTCTCAGAATCTGCAGCATAAAATGTCTGGAAGCATGGATGTCTGATCTGAGGTCCAAGGGAGATGGACATTGACAGTCCTGAACTGGCACCATTACAAAGCCATAAGTTAGTACAGAATAAACCTATTTTAAAAATAGGCTGCGTTCGCTGACAACAGCACATTCACATCATGCACTGCTTAAACTCTCATGTGCATTTCAATTGGTTTGTGGAGCAAGATCCAAGGAGCGAGCCTCCCCAACCCGAGCCACACAACCACCCAAGCCCATGTGATGAAGCCCCTTTCAAATTCACGCTGCTTCTTTGCACATACACAGTGCAGCCCTTTCACATGATATTATCGACATTGAGAGGTGATGTAATCAGTCTGGGATTGTGCATACGCATGTTTCCAAACTACTCGCATGGGCAGGCGTCAATAGTCAATGCCTAGCAAATGTTAATTTAATTGCTTTAGAAGTTCTTCTTATAATCTTTTATAAGATTTGCTCTCCCTTTCTGAAGCTGATTTGTATTAGTATGCAATTTATTGGCAATTCTTCAACCAAGTGGCTTCTATTCATGCAAACCCTGATGAGAATGATCACTGAATCATATGGTACTGAAGACCATTTGGTCCATCTCATAGGTTCAGTATGGATCTAAGGAAGAACTACCCAATTGGCACCACTTCTCCACTGTTCTCTTGAAATCGCTCTCTTTTCAGGTCTCTTTCCAAGCCTTTTTTAAAAAAGGTTACTACTGTATCTACTTTTCCCATGCTTTCTGGAAGTGCAACTAAAATTCTCAGCGTTGCTCTGATTCTTTTGCAAATTGTTTGAACTCGTGTCTTCTGCTTACTGATCCTTCTGCTACTGGAAATGGTCATTCCCAACTACATTATCAACATTTTCACAACTTTATGTCTGTACCAAATCAACCTTCAACTTCTGTACTAAGAACCACCTAACTTTCTGACTCTCTGCAAACCCAAGCCCTTTAATCCTAGCACTATTCTAGTTAAACCCATCTTCACCTCCTCAGAGGCATTGGTATTCTTGAAACATGGCACCCAAAACTGAAATTATATTTTAAAAATTAAAAAAACCTCCAAGCTTTTTGCAAGTCTACTTTATAAAGCCAGAATCTCATCTATAGCTTTCTCAACTTACTTTCAAATTTAACCTCCAGAAACACTGCAGAAGAGTTGGCATTAACACAGACTCAAATGGATTGCCCTGTGCTGTAAATTCAATGTTACCAGTTTTCCCATTGAATAAATGGAGCAAACCAATCTAAATGGAAGTTAATTTACTAATCCTCTTTCCTCCCATTAAGAAGCAACCTATAATCTGACCTGCAGAATGCTTCAAAAGAAACCAACTACAGATCATGGCTCATTACTCCCTCCTGTACACATTTCTCCACTGTTTGCTTGTCAGCAAATTTGTGTTCTATTATGACACAATGGTTTAGGCAGCCAGCCACAGCATCAGTCGATTAGATGTAGTCAACGTCAACCTCCATGAAGCCCATTCTGGTCAGCCCTAATTAGAATTAGCTCCAAACTTAGCTGATATTCAGTTGGCAGGCAACAGCTGTCTTGCAACACAAAAAATAGCCAGCTTGGTGAATGGCTGCTGAATGAAGTACATGTGAACATGCTAAAGGGCCAGAGCTGAAGGAGTCCAAAGCAAAGGTCTGTGAGGCATCAGTAAAGACACATACCCCACTTAATTCTGGTGTCAATATCAAAAAAGACACTGTAGAACTTAATTTCACCCATCCTTCATTATCATGATTTTCTTTTAAATGATCATTTGGTATTTTGTGCCCAGAACACAACCAATATTGAAGTTTTAATAGCCAAAAATAAAGTTATTGCTATGAACGATGCAGCCAAGAATATAAGGAGGGTACACCTGGATTTACCATTCTTTCAAACTCAACTTCAAATTGTATTTCCATGCAGATGGCCCACTCCATATTAGTGAATAAAGCCCCTCTATTGCTTCCTTCCACATCTCACATGACAGCAATTCCAATGCATCGTCTTCATGTGGGAGGTACACTGACCAAGACTGGTAGTTGTGTTGTTTCAATGCGTTTCTGATGATGTCTCACTGCAGCTCACAGATATCACTAAATTAAGGAGACGCTATGCCCAAGACAGGGCATGATTTTAAGTTATGTTATGTTAAATGTAAAAAGTTGAAAAGGGCCAAATTTCTTCACATACATTTCAGGTCTCCTCTTCTCCAAACATTTGATGAGAAAGGCAGCAAGAATGACTAACATAAGCATAAATAATTGTAAGCACACACGAGCTGCTATGTCTCACAGTAGTTTGCACACTTGCAGATGCCTGGACAATAAGCGATCAGCTGAATCACCATTGCACTAAGTTTATTCTATTCAGATAGTTATCAGAAACTAGCACTCAGACAAAAAAGATGATACTTTCTTTTAAAAACACAATGTGCAGAACCCAAACTCTGGTCAATCTTCAATTCCAAATGCTGCCTTGAGTGATCAGATTGTATTCCATTCTGCAAGTTTTGTTCATTGTTACTCACCTGAGAGAGTGTGAAGGTGGCTACACTGCTATCATCGTATAGTAAAATATTAATGGTATCCAAGGCCCAGGTACTTTCAGCCAGGAGGCCAGATTTAAGGGACATCATCACCCGCCAAGCCTCTGGGGTGCCTGGGAATGAAACACAAGAACGTTCTTTTAACCATAATCCAGGGACAATTTATCACATTCACAACACATTATGCTATTTTTTTCAATCTTTCTCCTCCCTCACTCTTTAATAAATACAACCGATGATTTTTTTTTTTTTTTAAAAAAACCTTTCTTTTTTTCCACTCCAGTTCAAATACATTGCCTTACTATTTTATGTGTATTGACAATTTTTTTTTTTTTTTTTTAATAAATTTGTATTGACAAGGTTTGCCACACACTATTCATCGCTGTCAACTATGCCTCAGTTGGTAGCACTCAGGCCTCTAAATCCCAAGGCTGTGGGTCAAGGCCCACTCAAGGACTTTTGTGCTAAAGTCCAGGCTGACACTCCAGTGTAGCCCTGTCAGAGGTGCCATCTTTCAGATTAAACTTTAAATTAACTCCTTCCTTTCCAGGTGGACTCAAAGATCCCAAGGAAATATCTCAAGAAACTGCAGAGGTGATACTGCCACTGTCCGAGCTAATATTATGCCCTCAATCAACAGCAACAAAATACATATCTAGTCACCGTTACATTGATGTATGTGGGAGTTTTTGCTGTGCTATTTCCTACATTAGAATAGGTTGATCACACTTCAAAAAGTAGGTTATTGAAATTGCTAAATAAACGTAGTCTTTTCCCCAAAGAAATCATCTCAAACTCCAGAGTCTTTTCCTATAAGCTGCACCACAGATTGAAATCTAAGTTTGACGTGAACACATGAATACTCAAATTACATTCTCTATACTCCACATCATATTCAGCCTTCTTCATAAAAAAGTAGCCAGTCTGTTTATCTGGTCAAATGAGTAGTAGTGCTAACGGAATGTGGTCCTAGCTGCAGCCCATCGACCAACAATTTGAAAATAGCGTGGGGATCCATTGGATCGATCTTGCCTATGTTGGGTCTTCAAAATGAAGTCGTCCCACTCACTTGCTCTTTACCAATGGACCCTGTTTTCAGCTTACTCCACAATTGCCATTCTTCCTAAAATATCAAACACACAAGTGCTCTGTGAAGAGAAGTAAAATTCTAACAGTATCTTGAGCTTGTTTGTTTACTTTATGTGCAAGTCCATGGCCAAGCTTCCCACAGCAGCAATTGATCTGGTCAGTTTGCTGTTTAAATTTTATTCCTGGAGAACAATCCAGACCTATGAAGAATGCAAAGTAGTAGGCCACTCAATCTTTCAAGCCTGGTCTGCCATTCAATAAGATCATGGCTAAACTGATTTTTAACTTCAGCCCTACATTCCTTATATCCCCTTGGTAATCAAGAATCTGCCTCTGCCTCAAAAATATTGAGATTCTGCATCTTCTGTTCTGAAGGAAATTCCAAAAGACTCTCAATGCACAGAGAAAAAATGTTTCCTCATCTGTCTTAAATTGGTGATCCTTTCAACTGTAACACTCATTCTAGATTGTCTCAAGAGGAAACATCCTTTCTATTCACTCGGTCAAATCCCCTCAGGATCTTATGTTTAATCAAGTCACCTCTGACTCTTCACCCACAGTGAATGCCTCAATGGAGGTGAATCATACAAAACATTCAGCCACATCTTTTTAAAAACTTACAACAAAGGTCATGCAGGCACACCAATGTCACGGCAACATCACCAATGAATAAACAATTGCACTAAAAGCAGCAAAATGCAGAACACAGTTAATTCATTAAACACTTAAAAGCATTTCAGAGAGAAACAGAAAATAAAAATCTGACCAGTAATAACTCATTACTTGCGCAAAATACCATTCCCAGAATATACAACCAGATAGATATCTCTACTTAGGGCTGCTTACGCAACTAACATTTCTTTTCATCCACTTGGCTGTTTTGTTTGAAGTCATCATTCTAGGCTTGTCAACCAGAGTATTTGTAATCAAAACTATCCTCACTACCTTTCAATTTATACATCTAAAGCACGCCACAAAATCACCCACTTTTTCTAATGCAGATCAGGAAAATTCTAGGGATGGCAGAGAAAGAGGTCAGCAACAGCGATAATTATAAGCCATCAATTGAAAATCTGTTATTCAAATATCCAGCACCAAGCTCAAAAAGCCTTTTAAATATTAGTACAAAAATACTTCCATTAAATTTCTGTACAAACCGGGTGGACTTGAACAGGTTGGAAATTTTGTACCAAGGTAAAATATCAATTTCTGGATAATTTTCAGGGATTCATGCTGAAAGACATTTCAGATCTTTGCTGACTCAGAAACATCACTAGAATAACTTATTACATGTGGAACCAGAAAAAGGCCTACTTCCACACGTCCCCGGCAAAGGGGTAAGACTGCACACAGCATTCCTATCAAAACTTCACTTTAAAAAGCACAGATATAGCAAATTGCTAACCAGCAGTGTTCTATACAGGAGCTTAGGTCTGTAATGTTTAATGTTTACCTGAAATGTCTTCTAAGCACAGTCTCTAACATCACCCCATGTGTCAAATTCTGGCAGGCCTCTAAAGAAATGATTGACTAAATGTACCCATTAACAGACCACACAAATTCCACTCAATTTAGACATAGATCAGTACTGTTAAACTCCTAGTTTAATGCTCTGAGCTCTTTGAATATTAACGATCAAAACATTACAATTATCACTACTTACCAATATCCTTAGTGGTGAGCCTGCGCCGAGATTTCAGGACTGGTTGAGATGCTTCTACAGAACCAGGAGGAAAAGTGATGTCTCGTCTCATCAGTGGAGGCTGCGTAGAGGGTACTGAAATGTGAGATGCAGGAATCGGGGGTCCAACCTTTTGCATCTTCATGCTTGAATGCAGAAATGGTGATTTATTGGGTGAGGTACGGTTCTCCAACGGTCGTGGCATGGGAGCTGGGCTAGAGACCTGGGAAAGATGGTTTGGCACTGATGGAGGAGTTTGGTAGGTGGACTGGGATGGCCTTGTAATTGGGGGAAGAGGAGTAGAGGGGGTGAATGATGGTTGGCGTTGGTTGACATGGGAAGCCCACTGCCCTTCATGGTTCATTCTCTGATCAGGTCCCATCATCTCTTCAGAACGATTCATGCTGTGAAATCCTGAAGCTTGTGGTGGCGCACCAGGACCTTGCCGATTTGGGTAATTGTAAGCCATGTCATTTCGTCCTGGCCACACAGTACCTTGTGGTCCTTCAGGAGGAGACTGTAGTGGGCCCATCATCTGTGGGGGCACAGGCTGCTGCGAGGTTGAGCCAGGGGGACCTTGCATTCTCTCTCTACCATACTGAAAAGGAAACTGATTCTGCACTGGCCGACGATCAGAACCAGGATAAGCATTGCTGTACTGGTTATACAGATCTTGCTGAGATTGCTGGGCTGTGTAGGGCATCCCATACATTTCACCTTCATGCCGCTTAGCTGGAGGTCCATACGACCCATCCATCTGGCGTTTGAAGTTCTGACAAAAATAAGGAAAATGCTCAGAATTCTTAAACTCCTACAAATGGAAGACAGTAAGGATGACACTAAAACAAAACTTAGGCAGCTAAGGCAGTTGACAGCAGGACCAATAACAGTCAGATGTTCAAGAAAGCAGACGAGTCACTATTTCAGGAGATTGAGGAAATTAGAGGTGGTACGTGGTAAAATGGGGGAAGGGAGAGAATCAAAAATTAGGATGACAATTTACTTAAAGAAAAATCGCATTGCTTGGCGAGGTTAAAATGTCAGACAGGGAGCACAGGGATGCTGGTGAACGTGACTTAGTGCAAGCAGAGTTTAGACGACTTCAAGTCTACAGACAATGTAGGAGGGCTGGTCAGGAAAGGACGGAATAATCTAAAACAGGCATAAACAAAAGGTTTTAGCGAGCAAGTTGAGCTGGGGCGAGTCTGGCAACATTAGGGACAGAAACACTGGGTCAGATTTTGAGGAGTGGCAATCACATGCAGATTGTCACTGCACTCCTTCATTCTTCCAGAACAAGGCAGTACTGCATTTCTGACAGGGGATTTCAATCATGATTCGTTAAGAAATGTGGAAGCATAAAACCATTCTGAAAAGTCTGGGGAAGGGGAACCATATCCTTTTTTTCCATAGGTTTGGAGGTGGGGCGGGGGGATTGGAACTCAAAAAATTAAGGCCAAGCAGTCAAAGAGAAGGCACAGATTTGATCAGAAGTACATCTCTGGTGTTCTCAATATACAAGTCAAACCTGCTGTGCTTTTGGACGATGTTGCAAGGTAAATTACGTAGCTGAAAATAGAGGGAGTGGGCCAAAACATAAACCCTTGAACACCAGAAATAACAAGCTTGAGTGGGAGAAGTCATCCCCATAAATCTTTGGTTAAGTTCAATAACTGAAAATGGAAACTGTGAACAAGTGTCCCAATTTCACTCCTGGAAGATTTGGATTCAACTTGAAAACTTTGTCTCTTTGTTTTAGTCTTCGAGTTTCTCTGTAATTACCCTATCAAATCCTTTTAGGATTTAAAATACTTCAATCCATCAGATTTCAACCTCAAACAAAAAGGCAAAATACTGCAGATGTTCAAAGTCTGAAATGATCTTCCAGAACAATTTTGAAAGGGTTAACATTGAAATGAAGAAATTGGACTCAAAACGTTATTGGTTTCTTTCTCCACAGATACTATCAGACTTCATGAGTTTCTCTAGCATTTTGTTTGTTTCAGATTTCAACCTCTTAAAATCATGTGCACCCTAGCCTCAGAACTTATATTTGAAGCCTCGATATCATGAAGAAAAAAAGTTGCAGATGCTGGAAATCTGAAACACAACATGTAAGGGAAAACATTCTGTGTTTCTTGCTGATGAACATGAGTAATGCCAGCCCGATTAGCACATTGCTGCCTATCCCTAATTGCCCCAAGAAAGTGATGACAAGCTGCCTTCTTTAACTGTTGCAGTGCACGTGGTGTCAGTACACCCAGAATGCTGTTAGAAAGGAAATTTTGACCCAGAAACATCAAAGGAACAGCAATATAGTTCCAAGTCCGAATGGTGTGCGACTTGGAAGGAATTTTACAGGCGTTGGCATTTCCATGCAATTTCGGCTCATTTCCTTCTGGGTTAGCGCCTGAGGGTTTGGAAGATTCTGCTAAAGGGGCTGTAGGGAGTTCCTGCAATGCTTCTTGCATATGATACACACTGCTGCTACTGTGCATCAGCATTGGACAGAATAAATATTGAAGGTGGTGGATGGGCTATCAATCACTTGTTTTATGTCACCTTCTGATTTTAAAGCACTTCAGAATGGACAAGCAGGTGAAAAAAAAACCTACATTTGACAAAAATCCAGCAAAACTGCATTAATGCAGTGACTAGTTTTCCAAATTCAGGTTCTTGTTATCCCACCCCAGCCTGGCTCTGTTAGTCTGATTGCATCCAGATCCTAAGAAATTCTCCATTCTTACTCAAGAAAATTTCCTGCTCTCAACATTTAAGGGTTAGCACTTGAATACATAAACGTTGCAAACAATTCAAGTCAGCTGTTTCATCAAATGTCTATTTTTAAAAGAAAACAGAAACCACTTGTTTAAGACTGTTATGTCACCACACACCATGAAGAGAAGGCAGGTCTCTACATATGTTATCTGCCCAATATCCTATTCCACTTACTTGCTGTTGCTGCTGTGGAAACATTCCAGGTTGCTGGTTAGAATAAGACTGTCCAGCTGGAACCCCCTGTCCAGGATACTGGTTTCCATAAGGATCATGCCTAATATTATGGGAAGAAGTTGTGAGAGAGAACATCAAACTTAGTAGCTGCAGGAAGAGTGAAAAAGAGCTCGAGTGAAAAACAACCCCATATGACAACCTTTGATTTGAACCATCATTAACAATTGGTATGGAGCTTCTGGTGGATACATGCTACTGGAGAGGTACTGGTGGCTCTGCTGTGACAAAACCACAAGGAAGGAAAACACCTCTAAGATAGCTTTCAAATTTTTAATGGCAAGCTGAAATTTCTTCACATGTACACAAAGTGATCTTTTGGTTCAGCCCCCTTTCCCATGCAAACCTCTGAAAGTTTAGCCTGGATAGTTGAGTCAGTCCCCAGTGGTAAGGTTCACATTGCTTATCAACTCCAATGGTATTTTGTAAAATCAATCAGTCCCAAAACTAAGGGTGCAGAAATATGTCAACACTGTTCCAATTCTTGGTTCTTCTCTTCCCTCGTAATACACCAAGTATCTATAAACTTGAATACAATCTAAAGAGATTTGTCAAAATAATCAAGTCAAGAACAAAGCATCCATCTTTCGAAAAATACGTGAAAACAAGTGCCTAATGCATTTACCGTTGCTGTCCTGGATAACGGTTTGGAGAGTACATGCCGGAATCTGCATTGACTGGCACCACACTAGGCTGCGCTGTCACTGGTCCCAAAGTTCCCTCTGGGCCCATCCCATGTTCAGACCTTAAAAGAGGTGAAGGAGGAAAGAGCAAGATGAACGAAATACAGAAGAGTATGCACTGTGGAGATTTTATGCCTGTCACCCGACCCATGAGAAAGTTGGAGCCCACACCTTGAATGAAGGTGCAGTGTCCAAAGAGCTGTAATTGGAGGAAACCAGATGTAAAGTTTCACCTTACTGGACCGCAAAAGCAAAAAGCAGCACCAGTTCAAGTAAATACAAGAAAAATGACACCGATAGGTGGTGCATCTCAAGACTGCACTACAACAGCTTACTGTGAGAGCAATGTTCATCTGGTCTCTTTTGTTCAAGTTTTGGCCTTGCGTACAAGCTGGGTCTAAAATGTTAGCAACTGGCTACAGAAAAGAATTAACCACATCAGGTCTTGCGACTCATGGCTGGGTTGCCACTACACTATCCCAGCCCTGCCACATCTCTCCAATCAACATAGCGAGGCACTGCCCAAGTCAAAGAGTGAACGAACTGATAGCTGGGCTCATCAGCTCAATTTTGTTCTTAAAAATAAGAAATTATACTTCCCTTATGTTCAGATATTGACTACTCAGACATGTGGGAGACATTCCATGTGCAAGCTACATAGAAACTAAATTATAGGACTCACCATTTCCTATGCTACACATTTGAATCCTTTCAGCTTACCTCCCTACCAAATTGTTCACATGTTGTGTCAAACTCAAAAGAACCTAGATTCTCCATGCAACACATTCATGCTCTTCATAATATAAACCCACATTATACATAAACTCCATAAAACATAACTATGTAATACATCAGCCATTCTACAATATAGCCCAGCACTGCAATCCTTACAATCCCCATCTAAAACACAAACATACATTCTATAATCACGATTCACATGCAGCCTTTACATATAATCTTAATAACTACATATTAACACAATAGCCACCTTTCTAATCAATGTGCTCAGAGATCTTATTACACACCCCTGGAGCAGGTGGGACTTGAACCCAGGCTTCGAGGTTCAGAGGGAATGACACTACCAATGCACCACAAGAGGCCTTCAGCCAGCTTTTGTTGCTACTTGTAAAAGATAGACTACCTGCAATATCCCTACACAGCATATTGTTTTGACGTGCAGTAGCTACATCCAAATCCAGGTTCCAAGGTGCTTTATGTGTATGCAGAGAACAGATAAGGAAAGCATTCTACACAGCAAACCAAAATCATTGTACTACTGTTGCAATGGGGAAACAGTAGGCACAACTGTCCTTCATCTCTGCTTTTAAGTTTTGAGGAAGCAATAACTTTAAACTTTTATGGAGTAACTAACCAATCTAACAGGATCCATCTCATCACGTGTGCTAATTTAAATCTGGTAACTAAGTCCAGGTAGGAATTAATGTCTTGTTAAATGGGACCAAACCATTCACTCCAGCTTTAGGAATAAAAATATGAAATTCAACACAGACAATCCTCCAATATTAAACAAATAAACATTTAGCCAATGGGGTTAAGCTCATGGAAATTCCAATCCTAACACCGTGTTTTAGGTTAGGCTCTTCAGATTTTTGGAATTCTATTCAGACCTACCTCCTCTCAAATCCAGATCCATATGCATATTGCTGCCGTTGCCCCATACCTGTTGCAGGAGGGCGATTGTAAGGGTCTCCCATTCCAGTATTGGGAGCAAGTCCAGGAGACATGAAAGGGTCAGCTCCAGGAGCTACTGGGAGGAAGATGAGTGTCACTATGTTATGTACGAATAATCTCCGCCCCCACCCCTCAAATCACTAGTAAGAAAACTTTTGTGCCAATAACTGTCATTGACTAATCAAATTATGTCAAAAGTCTATTTTGGAGCATCAGTTTTAAAACTGTTTCTACCTTTCCTCATTCCACCAAATGGATCCTTGTTGGGCTCGTATGGCATGCGGGCCATTAAATCCGTGGTGTTCATGTTGGGCGGGTATGCAGGGTTTTGAGTCACAGTGGTCCTCTTCTGGAAAGCTGGATCACTACTGTCTGCAAATGGATCCTGGACACTCACAGAGTTGCTCCTGAATTTAAATGCAACATATTAGACAGGTAAAATTTTCTGTAAGATGTCATTTCCTTCCTACTCTCACTGACAACTAAATAACATCAGAACGTGTGGTAGAAACATCACAAAGCAACCAGCTCTTCAAGCTGATGGTCACAGATTGTAATACCACGGGATGACCCCTTCTCAAATCTGTCAAACATGACTCTAATGCAGCATATAAAAATTCCACATGGCTTTAATTTTTTTTTCATGATACAATCATCCCCATGCCTTCATTGGAGTTTCCTGCATGAATAAGTAACAGTTTCTCTGCCCAATCATTCAAATCCAAGCAAAAACAGTTACTTGCTTAAAATTCATTTACGGGTTGAGGGCATTGGCCTGTCTTTGTTTACCACCTCTGGTTGATCTTGAACTTAGTGGCTCTTTAAGCCATTTCAGGTGCCAATTAAGAGTCAACCATGTTTCTGAGAGTCACAAAGGCCAGACAGGGTAAGGATGGCCAGCTTCCTTACATAAAGGACATTAGAGAATCAAAATGGGTTTTTACTACAATTTAAAATGGGTTACTTGACATCACCATTAAGCCAGCTTTTTTTTTTTAAAATAGATAGTTTAACTTGTGAAATTCAAATTTCACCATCTGCAATGGTGAGATTTGAACCCTGGACTCAGAACACTAGCCTGGAACTCTGGATTACCATTAAAATGACATTATTACAATGCCTTCCCTTCTCTTGCTGAGATGAGATAATTCTAACATTACCACAACCAGCCCAACATCAGCAGAATTGACAATTTGAAAGCTGATACACCTTGTACATTACAGTTCGTATTACCTGGAACCTGGCATTGGTTGAACATGGCTATGGGGTGTTGATACAGGCGTTGGTGGTTTTATATCTCCTCCCTCTGCCATCGAGCTGCTGGTGGACTGTGGGGTCTGAGGACCCTGCAGAGAACCTGAACCAGCTGCAAAAGAAGAGATTACTACTTAATAGCCAAAAGAGTCCAGAATTGTCTGAAAATGTGTGCGAATACGACAGTGTGATGTTAACTTATGGTTGAAAGAACACGGTGGGGGCAACACAATGGGGAAAACGTTGGGGGGGGGGGGGGGGGGGGGGGGGGGG
>NC_063358.1:13841178-13884304 GCF_021869965.1 Rhincodon typus | reverse complement strand
GAGAGAGAAAAAGAGAGAGAGATGGGGGGGAGGGGGGAAGAAGAGACGAGACAGAGATGGGGCGGGAGGGGGAAGAAGAGACGAGACAGAGATGGGGGGGGAGGGGGGAAGAAGAGACGAGACAGAGATGAGGTGGGGGGCGGGGGGAGAGAGAGACAGAGATGGGGAGGGGCGGGGAGAAGAGACATGCAAGAGGGAAGTGAGCAAATGCGGACATCATACTCTCATTCACCACATTTCTCTTCACATAACAGTAATAATGTTCCATGTATCTCAGCTCTAATTCCCACTGTCCTGGCAAGGCATGTATACTATAAACGTCAGTCCAAGGAAAGGAAATGGAGAATTAACTGCAGTTTAACCACATCAAGCTATTAACTATATCAAATCAATCCATAACAACCTGAACACTACGGAACACACAAAGTGCAAGTCCAAGAACAGGATTTGACTCAGATTAACATTCCTCCTAAATCAGAGAGCCCTCAGTGAGGTTTCAAATAAAGACTAGATCAACAAAGTCAAATATCAAATTACTTTCAGGTATTATTTTCTCTCATAACTAGCATCATGTTAGCATATTTAAATATTACACAGTTAAACCCAACTCACTTGGCATTAACTATGGTTTGGTTGGTTGCATTCTCACAAGTCAAAGGATCGAGGGTTCAATTGCCCACCAAAACTTGAACAAAAACTAAAGCCAAGTCCAGCACAGTACTTAAGTACCGCACCAGCTGCTATCTTTCAAATTAAGATGTTAAACCAACCTCCTTCTACCCTCTCGGGTTGATATGAAAAGATTCTTTGTCATTATTCCATGGAACATCAGGGGAGTTAGAGGAATAAATACTGGTCTATCAACACCACAAAAACAGATAGTCTGCATTTTCAGAGCTGTTGTGGATGCTTGCTGTACATAAATGGCTGCTTTGTTTCCCACATGACAATAATTAATACACTTAAATTGCATTTCTTGGTAAAGCAATTGGAGAAATTCAATAGTTGCAAAAGTTACAAAATAAATGCAAGTTCTTTCCTTTCCACAAAAAGCTGTAATAAGAACAAATTAGTCATCGTTGTTTTGGTTTCTGCTGTATACAAGAGATTGTAATAACTCCATTGTGGATGGTGCCGTTTTAGATACTCAAGTGACTTGTTACTGGTACATAATAATGTGTTAATCATTACATGCTTCTCTCAGGTACTACAGTAGCCCTGATGACTCATGCTGCTATTCATTAACTACAAGCAAAGAAGGTCAACAGAAGGGCAGCCTTATTTACACCCAGCCCTATTTCACCTTTTCACCCTGCTCAGTCAGGGGATTTCCCTCAGTGACATCTCACACTGCCTTAAGAATGTGGCTGGGCTCCCCTTACTCTGTGGCAATGGGATTAAGTTACTTTGCAGTAGAGCGACTGGGATTGGTTTCATTCACATTAATAACACACTCCCCATTCATCAACTTTCTGAACCTGTAAATCTCCTGGGAATCTGGAATGGCAGCATACAAAACAGTCAGCTGGAATGTCATCTGAACCAGTGGGCAGGGCCAACATTCCTTAAATTCTTTACTTTCCCCCAGCGGTCCTCTCTTTGCAGAGCTCACACAGGCAATGCCCATCTAAGGACTGACTCTGCCGGCCATGGAAAGATCTTCAAATCAATCACCCAACAAAGGGTGTTTTTAAAACTAAAATCTACACCTAGCCTTCAAATGTCAGATTCACTAGTTAACTACTGTTACATAAATGTCATGAAGTTCTGCAAAGTGGTAACAGAGGTGATCCAAACAAAACAAAAATCAAGCAGCTGGCAGACAGACTACACAGTGATTCGTTAATACCTAGGTAACCAGTATAAACATTTCTAAGGTACCCTGAAAGCCCACTTTGACCTCAGCAGCTGGGAAAAGCGCACACTGGACTGCCCAAAATGGCAAGCCCTGCTTCACCAAGATGTAGCTAGCTTTAAAGAGAGATAGTTGAAGAGACAAGTGCAACAAAGATGGGCAAGCCGACATCACAGACAATTACTGACTACCAATGTGAACTTCAGATTTTTTTTTTTAAAAAAGATGTTATTTCTCCCTTAGCCTTTTCCATCTCTTTTACCTTCACGGACTTTACTCCCATCTGTTCCCAACACACACTACTTTTCCTCTCTTCACCACTTCTCACTCAAGACTCTGTGCCAAGCATCCTCCTCATTTCTGGGGATTGACACAAGATTCAGGCTGCTCACATGGCTCAAAACATTCAGCATCCAGCCAACCTCCCGCTGCCCAAAGAGGGAGATAACCCAACAGGAGCAGGTTCAATTGTCAACCTCCATGTCCAGCCGACCAGTTTCTGTAGGAGCAGCCTGGAATTTTCATTATTGATCAAAACAATGTGCTCACAGCATGCAGGAACTGGTGCATGTCATGCAGGCACAAATGCATTTTTTTTCCCTAAAGAAACAGTTGTTGTCATTGCTCACTCAGTGAGCTTGTCCTGGACAGGGAACATCAAATTCCTTTTAACAATAGTCATAAATCAAAACAGTGATAGGTAGTTTAGTGGATTTTACCGTTTTAAGAGTTTCTCTGTAAAATAGACATGATTGTGCAGTTTTAAAAAAAATGGACACAGAATAACATTGCATTAAATGAAGAATCAAGCTTTGCTTTCAAGACTAGTCAGTTGCGAGTTGGTTTTGTCCCGATTTTTAAGGCTACTAGCCCCCATAGAGCTTGATGCTTTGAAAGAAGCAGAGGGTACAATGATGGATTTAAGTGGAAACAATTACATGTTTTTTTTATTCTTAAAGACATGCAGCTTATGGCCAGATTCCTTTAAACTGCACTTTCAGATCACGCAAGAGTCCAAAAGTTTGATTCCAGAATATTTGTCAGGCAGCATTCAAAAAAACAACTGTGATAATTAATTTCAAGAGGTCCCATCACTGTTCAGACTTTCTCAATTTTTATGTATAATTTATGTACATAACAAACATACGAAATAGGAACAAAGTAGACTATTCAATCCCTCAAACTTGCTTGGCTGTTCAATACTTTCACGGCTGATCTGTTTGCATTTTAAATTCTACAGTCCCTACTCCCAATAACTCGCGATTCTCCTACCTAACAAAAATCAATTCACTCAATTACTCCACTTTCATCACCTTCTGAGACAAGAGTTCCAAAGTTGCACAACACAATTTCTCATTTCTGTCCTGAAAGGTTTCTGGGTATAGATTAAGCCTGTTTATAATAATGAATTAAAAAAGTAAAAGTTAAATAGATCAAAAGTCAACATAAAATTGGACGAAAAGGGGAGAACAAAGCTGAGGTCTAAACTACAGCCACACACTATTCTTCAACTGCAAATTTACACTTGGCCATGCATGCCCTTCTGCTAAATTAAGATTATGTATAACTGATGTCAAAGCCTGGAAACCAGAATGAATTTTTGCAATTCCAGTTAATTTTACTGCACTAATCTCTATCAGGATGATATTCACATTGATAGTATGACGCCTCCCCCCACCCCACCACCCATCCCATCAGTTTAATTCAGTGAACAATCTTACAATATAAACAGAATAAGGATGGAATTTTGCAGCAATGAGATCAGTCATGAATTGCACCTGAAATCATAAACCATTAACTATAACTATTGGTCTCAGCTTTTCAGCTATAGTTCTTTGGTCAGCAGACAGTAGTCATACAAACCTCAACTAAATAACCTGCATTAAAACAGAAGGAAAGCTGTTCTTTGCACATCAGCTGCCATCTCACTCACCAGGAGAAGGAGGCTGTATCTTTGGTTGTTGTTTTTTGGAATCTACAGAAGCAAAGATGTCCAGTGGTGGATCCTCCCCTCGCTCAATCTTGCACTCAAAAGCAAACAAACACTGGATATACTGTTTCTTCAGTGAGCTGGCTGCACTGCTTGAGGTTCCCACATTCAGGTTGGTGGCCAGTTCACGCCATTTCTTGTTTTTATTCACCTGCATAAGATATGGTGACTGTTAAGGATTGCAGTGTGTGGCAGATTATACCATTGCTCACCCTCATGGCTCCAAGAAATAGTTGATGAATAATGGTTGAAAATGACAAATAACATAGGGCAGAAATGCTGAGCAACTTTGTTTGGTCCACTAGCAAGGATACTCAACAATACATAAACGAGCAAACTAGTGAAGCATGTAACAAGGGTTAGGCAATGATCAGAATCTTTGATCTTCACTAACATAACACTGGCAGTCCCAGTCTATGCAGTGGATGGAGAGGAATTTGTTTAGTGCGTACAAGAAAATTTCCTGATCGAGTATGTGGATGTACCTACTAGAGAAGATGTAAACCTTGATCTACACTTGGGAAAAACGGCAGGGCAGGTGACTGAGGTGTCAGTGGGGGAGCACTTTGGGGACAGTGACCATAATTCTATTAGTTTTAAAATAGTCATGGAAAAGAGATCTATAAGTTAAAGTTCTAAATAGGAGGAATGCTAATTTTGACAGTATTAGGCAAGAACTTTCCAAAGTTGATTGGGGGCAGATGTTCACAGGTAAAGAGACAGCTGGAAAATGGGAATACTTCAAGAATGAGATAATGAGAGTCCAGAGGAATATGTTCCTGTTTGGGTGAAGGGCAAGGCTGTTAAGTGTAGGGAGTGCTGGATGACTGAAGAAATTGGTCAAGAAAAAGGAGGAACCATTTGTCAGGGATAGACACCAGAGATCGAGTGAATTCCTAGAAGCGTATAAGGCAGTAGGAGAATACAGGAGGAAATCAGGAGAACAGAAAAGGGACATAAAATAGCTTTGGCAAACCAGGTTAAGGAGGATCCAAAGGGATTCTACGAATACATTAAGGACAGAAGAGTAAGTAGGAGAGGATAGGGCATCTTAAAGATCAGCAAGGCCACTTATGTGTGGAACAGCAGATGTGGGAGATACTAAGAGTATTTTGCATCAGTGTTTACTGTGGAGAAGAATAGGGAAGATATAGGTGGGGGAAATAGTGACATCTTGATAAACATCCACATTATAGAGCAGGTGGTTTAAAATGCATAAAAGGTGGGTAGATGCCTGGGATCTAATTCGTGTAACCTAGAACTCTGGAAAGCTAGGGAAGTGATTGCAGGGCTCCTTGCTGAGATACTTGCATCATCAATAGCCAGAAAGGAGGTGCTGGAAGACTGGAGGTTGGCTAACATGGTGCCGCTATTTAAGAAGGGTGGTAAGAAAAGGCCAGGGAACTATAGGCCAGAGGGCCTGACATCCAGGATGTTGGAGGGAATTCTGAGGGACAGGATTTACATGCATTTGGAAAGGCAGGGACCGATTAGGGATAGTCAGCATGGCTGTTGTGTGGGGGAAATCATGTCTTACTAACTTGATTTGAGTTTTTGAAGTAGTAAAAGAGAATTGATGAGGACAGAGCAGTGGATGCAATCTATATGGACTTCAGTAAGGCATTCAACAAGGTTCCTCACAGAAGACTGGGTAGCAAGGCTAGATTGCATGGAATACCATTTGGATACAGAACTGGCTTGAAGGTAAAAGACAGAGGGTGGTGGTGGTGAGCTGTTTTTCAGATTAGAGACTTGTGACCAGCAGTGTGCCACAAGGATCAGTGTTGGGTCCACTGCTTTTCGTCATTTATGTAAACTAATCGGATGTGAACATAGGAGGCATGGTTACTAAGTTTGCAGATGACACTAAAATTGGAAGTGTAGTGGACAGTGAAGGAGGTTACCTTAGAGTACAACAGGATCTTGATCAGATGGGCCAAGGAGTAGCAGATGGAGTTTAACTTAGGTAAATGTGAGTTGCTACATTCTAGAAAGGCAAATCAGGGTAGGACTTATACATTTAAGGTCCTGGGAAGCATTGTTGAACAAAGAAATCTTTTTAGTGCAGGTTCATAGTTCCTTGAAAGTGGAGTCACAGGTAGATAGGATCGTGAAGGCAGCATTTGGTATGCTTGCCTTTATTGTTCAGGGAATTTAGTATAAGAGTTGAGAGGTCAGGCTGCAGCTATACAGGACATTAGTTAGGCCACTTTTGAAATACCGTGTGCAATTCTGGTCTCACTGCTATACGAAACTTGAAAGAGTTAATAGAAGATTTAAGGATGCTGCCATGGTTGGAGGATTTGAGCTATAGGGAGAGGCTGAATAGGCTGGGGCTGTTTTCCCGAGAGCAGAGGCTGAGGGGTGATTTTATAAACCTCTATTAGGTCATGAATAGGGTAAAGAGACATGGTCTTTTCCCTGGGGTGGGGGAGTCTAAATCTAGAGGGCATAAGTTTAAGGTGAGAGGAAAGATTTAAGAGACACCTAAGGGGCAACTTTTTCCACACAGAGGGTACTGCACGTGTGAAATGAGCTGCCAGGGATAGTGGTAAAAACTGATACAATTACAACATTTAAATGGCATCTGAACGGGTATATGACGAGGATGGGTTTAGAGGGATATGGGCCAAATGCTGGCAAATGGAACTAGATTAATTTAAGCTATCTGGTTGGCATGGACGAGTTGAACACTTAGAACTACGATGTTGGGGCCATTACAGAAACTTGGGTAACTCAGGGACAGGAATGGTTGTAAGTTTCGGGATTTAGATGCTTTAAAAGCAATAGGGAGGGTGGTAAAAGAGGCAGGGGAGTGGCATTGCTACTCAGGGACAGTATAGCAGCTACTGAAAGGCAGTTCAAGAATGACATGTCTACAGGGTCAGTTTGGGTTGAAGTCAGGAACAAGAAAGGAGCAGTCACTTTGTTGGGGGATTTTTAAAGACCCCCCAACAGTTGCAGAGAAGTGGAGGAGCAGATTGGGAGGCAGATACTGGAAAGGTGCAGAAGTCACAGGGTTGTAGTCATGGATGACTTCAACTTTCCAAATATTGATTGGAAACTTTTTAGTTGTAATAGTTTAGATGGAGTGGATTTTGTCCAGTGCATTCGGGAAGGATTCCTGACACAGTATGTAGATAGACCAACACAAGAAGAGGCCACTTTGGATTTGGTGCTTGGCAATGAACCAGGTCAAGTGTTAGACCCTGTTGGTAAGAGAGCATTTTGGCGGTAGCAATCATAACTGTTACTTTTACAATAGTCATGGAAAAGGATAGGTACATACAGCAGGGTAAGGTTTATAATTGGGGGAAGGGTAATTATAATTCTGAGAGGCAAGAACAGGGTAACATAAAATTGGAACAGATGCTGTCAGGGAAGAGCACTATAGAAATGTGGAGATTGTTTAAGGAATGCACACCGAGTATGCTCGATATGTTTGTCCCTAGCAGGCAGGGAAGATGCAGTCGAGTGAGGGAGCCTTGGTTCTCAAGAGAGGTCGAACGACTAGTTAAGAAGGAGGAGGAGGAGGATACTTGTAACAGGTTTAGGAAACAAGGATCAGAAAAGGCTCCAGAGGAATACAAGTTAGCCAGGACGGAGCTGAAGAAAGGGCTTAGGAGAGCTATAAAGGGGGCATGAGAAAACCTTGGCAGATAGAATCAAGAAAAACCCCAAGGCTTTTTACACGTATGTCAGGAGTAAGAGAATGACCAGAGAAAGGGTAGGGCTGATCAAGGATTGTAAAGGGAATTTGTGCACGGAGGCTAAAGAGATAGGACAGGTCCTTAAATGAATACTTTTCTTCGGTATTCACAACTGAGAGGGACCTAATTGTAGGGGAGGACAGTGTGAAACAGGCTGGCAGGCTAGAAGAGGTGGATGTTAGCAAGGAAGATGTACTAGGAATTTTGAGGAACTTGAAGATAGATAAGTCACCCAGGAAGCGAGGGAAGAGATTGCAGGGTCTTTGGCGATGATCTTTTTGTCCTCACTGTCCACGGATATAGTGCCGGAAGATTGGAGTAGCAAACATCATTACCTTGTTCAAAAAAGGGAATAGGAATAACCCTGGAAATTACAGGCCAGTTAGTCTTACTTCAGTGGTGGGCAACTTATTGGAAAGGGCTCTGAGAGATAGGATTTCAATCACTTGGATAGTCCCAGTTTGACTCTTGATAGTCAGCATGGATTTGAAGGGGGTACATCATGCCTCACAAACCTTATTGAATTCTTTGAAGAGTTGACCAAATACGTGGATGAAAGTAGAGCAGTGGATGTGGTATACATGGATTTAAGTAAGGCGTTTGATAAGGTTTCCCATGGTAGGCTCATGCAGAAAGTAAGGAGGCATGGGATAGGGGGAAAAGTGGCAGATTGGATTCAGAATTGGCTGACCCTTAGAAGACAAAGGGTGGTAGTGGACGGAAAATATTCAACATGGTGCTCAGTTATGAGTGGTGTACCACAAGGATCTGTTCTGGGTGCTCTTCTATTTGTGATTTTTGTAAATGATTTGGACGTAGGAGTGGAAGGGTGGATTAGTAAGTTCATGGATGATACGAAGGTGGGTTGAGTTGTGGACGGTGCAGAGGGACATTGATAGGATGCAGAGCTGGGCTGAGAAGTGGCAGATGGAGTTTAACCCTGAAAAGCGTGAGGTGATTCATTTTGGAAGGACAAATTTGAAAGCAGAATACAGGGTTAACGGAAAGATTCTTGGCAGTGTGGAGGAGCAGAGGGATCTCGGGGTTCATGTCCACAGTTCCCTGAAAGCTGCCACCCAGGTGGATAGAGTTGTTAAGAAGGCATATGGTGTGTTACCTTTCATTAATAGAGGGATTGAGTTCAAGAGCTGTGAAGTTATGCTCCAGCTCTACAAAACCCTGGTTTGGCCACATCTGGCCGATTGTGTCCAGTTCTGGCCGCCTCATTACAGGAAAAATGTAGAAGCGTTGGAAAAGATGCAGAGGAGATTTACCAGGATGTTGACTGGAATGGAGGGAAGGTCTTACGAGGAAAGGTTCAGCACGCTAGTGCTTTTCTCTTTAGAACGACGAAGGATGAGCGGTGACTTGATATAGGTGTACAAAGTGATCAGAGGTATAGATAGAGTGGACAGCCAGAGATTTTTTCCTAGGGTGGAGGTAGCTATTACGAGGGGGCATATTTTTAAAGTGAGTGGAGGTAGATTCAGGGGAGACGTCAGAGGTAGGTTCTTTACTCAGAGTGGTAGGGGCGTGGAATGCATTGCTGGAGAGTGTGTAGTGGAGTTGGCCTCATTAGGAGCATTTAAGTGGCTATTAGATAGGCATATGGATGATAGTATAAGGTTGGGGTGGATTTTAGATAGACCTTAGGTTTAGGGTAAAAGGCCTTGGGCCGAAGGGCCTGTGCTGTACTGTACTGTTCTATGTTCTATGAACCGAAGGGTCTGTTTCTGTGCTGTACATCTCTATGACTATATACGGCACAAAACAAGTTGGCAAAACTGGTCTGGAAGACAAATTCAGGAAACACGTTCAAGGTTACTCCATAAAATATTGAGGAAACCATTTAGAAAACAGACTGCTCTAGATTTATTTTTATGTAACAGGACACCTTTAATTAGGAAACTTAAAGGAGAAGATCATTAAATGATTCCCATACTAAAATTGAGGTTGACATGATTAACTGTAATACAGTTAGTTTGAATTCCAAATTCAAAAATTTAAACAGCCAACTCAAAAGAATTTCTAAATTTTATTTGCAAACGGCCTGACTTTATTTTTAAACTTTGCCCATCAGCCCTAGACTTACAAACTAGTATAATTTGAACTGTAAAGGAGCAGATATTTGAAATATAACCACTTCACTTGAGCTCTGATATTCTACCAACCTGACGGAAAGTGTGTGTACCGGTTAACTAATGTATCCACCTGCCTTAACAGCAGCATGTCAACTAAACAAAGAGCATGCACCTTATGAACAATGCTCAAATGAACAATTAACAGGATGGTGAAAAGAAATTAGCATATTAGAGCACAGTGAAAAGATGAAAAATATAAAGATGATCAGTCCTCTTTTTAATCTATAAATCAAGGGTGGAATTAATGATATGCATAAAGCAATAAGACACACTAGGCCTTCAGAATTATTTACCTTACGGAAGGATGTCCGAACAACACACTAGTGAGATATAATTATTCTAATAAGCAGTCACTAAATGCTGTCAAGCATCCTGAACCACCAAGAAGTGCTGCTCTGCAAGAACGTATTGCAAGGAAATTAACATTTGGTTTGAACCAGGTTTGACCAGTAAAGTAAAAATAAAGTCAGTCAGTCAGTCAATCAAGTTGGGACACTTGCCAGGGCTCCAATGCAAAGTGGTTTAATCCAAAACATCCATAAAGTTAAGAAACCATAATCCTTGCTACAGACAAAGACATTCCACACACCCACCTGTGTTAGTCCTCCAATATCCTTGACAGACATATAGAGTCGATAAAGGTCCAGCGGCTTCCTGCCAACTGCGGGAAGATTGGTCATCATCGTCCCCTTCTCTTCCATAAATGCAAAGTACCTATCGATCCACATCTTGCGCTCCGGCTCCATGCCCAGCTCATACAATTTAGAGATCTTTTCATTAGTGGTCGTGGAAGAGTTGGCCTTCTGCCAAGAAATAGGCCCATCAGTTATGGTGATTAGATACCCAACCAAAACAGTCCAGTTACAGACAAAGAATATTCAGCTTTAGATGCAGATGAAGAACCAATAGAAAGCTATTATTCTTATTTGTGTAGATAAGTAATTTCTAAGTGGTAAATGCTGCCCAAACAGCCAAGTTTTGATAGTGTTCAGATTCTTCAAAATGTTGAAATAGTTACACCAAAAAAGTAAAAGCATCATGTATGTTCAGAACAGAAAACTGAAAAAGGCCACAAAAACCTCACACAGGACTACATACAAGGCAAGCTACTTCAGCATCACTTGGATTTCCCTGCTCAATTTGTCATAGCTTAGATCCAAATGTGAAACAGTGCTGAAAATAATCAACTTAAATCACAGCAGAAAGTTCCACTGACATTTCACATTTACAAATCTGCATGTCGTCTTTCATAAGCATTGGCCCAAAGTTATACATTCATGTAACTGGACAATACATGATAATATACCTGTTCCTAAGCCATAAAATTACATTTCAAATAGCTCAACAAAACTAGTTGCCAAGCTTAATAGTGCTACACAAAAAAAACGTTTGAGAGATTGACGTTCAATAATAACCTCAGTACCTTTGGACATCCAATATAGCTCTACATTCAACAGGTGATCAAGATGGGATCAACTATATACATTGACAAATTATATTTCTTGTCAAATCCACTCACTTTCTCAGAGGTGAATCATTCAGTTGATAAAGAGCAATTATCTACTTTTACAGCCTCGTTAATCTATAATGAGATTACTGAATAATAGTCTAATTAGAATACCGTGCACATATCATTCCCCAGAGTTGACATCCTGTGGGCTACTAGTGACCAGAAATCGAACTGGACCAGCCACATATACATATACAGACAGTCACAGGCTGAGAATTCTGCAGTGAATAACCCAACCCACGTCCCAACTCCCCAACACCTATCCACAAGGCATTAGTTAGGAGTTGTTGGAATACCCTCCACTTGCCTCAATGAGTGCAGCTTCAACAACACTCAAGAAACTCAACATTGTTCAGGACACAGCAGCCCACAATGTATAGCCCATCCACAACCTTAAACACTCAACCCCTCCATCACAGTCACAATGCCAGCAGAGTAAACCATACACAAGATGCAACACAGTAACTCACCAAGTTTCCTCTGATAGCACCTTCCAATTTGCCAAACTCCACCACCTAGAAGAACTAGGGAAGCAGATGCGTGGAAACACCACGGGCTGCAATTTCCCATCCAAGCTGATTTGGGATTATAATAGTTTTTTTTTGGGTTCAACACTAGAATTTACCTTCCCAACAACACTATGGGGTGTAACCACAGCAAATGCTAGGCAGCTGTTCAAGTGGCTTACCATCCACGAAAGGAAAAAAACCCAATACAATATGCTCAGTACATCTAACATAACCAGACTATAGAATGTGGCTAATGACAGCTCAACAGCAGTACACTTCCCGGACATCAACTACCTAAAAGGCATAGAACCAGCTGGAAGGGAGTTAGAAAATGGCCTTTGAAACCTAGTGTCAAGGCAAAGGTGAAGATCTAAGTAACTTCTGTGAAATGAACTTTTATCAGTTTCCACTTTGTTGAATTTTGGGGCTATGTCCAATATAAACGATCAAACCCAAAGGTTACAAGAGATGGAATATATTATATTGTCAGTGTAAATCCGAGAGAGTTTAAAAGGCTACTGCAGAAAGTCCACGAAGACATTCAGTCTATCAAATGTCTGTTTTTTTGTCCTACTATCCATTGATATTATCCTTCTATTCTCCACTGAGAAAATAGCAATGAGAAAATCAACTTCAGGAAACGTCCATTCAAAAACATTGGGCAAACACTGAAATAATACAACAGCAGAGGCTTTGAATTAAGGTTAATTATTGGGACACAACAAAGTTTTATACACATCCTACATGCTGTACCTAACCTAGTGAAAACTGATGCCAGAGGGGGCCTGAAGTATAAAATGTTCAGTTCACAATAATGGCCATGCTTCACTCAAATTTATCATGACTAAATTAAATACAGATGTTCACATCTTCACAAGTGAAGTGAAGGGATCAAAAGTCAGTCAGGAGCAACTGACTCTGTGAAACACACCAAGATTAAATATTATCATCTGGCTCATAAAATGCAGCACTACTGGTTGGCGCGCAACATCAACCCATTTGCGTTCTTACCTTTGACTTAAGCTCAGCTTTTGTCATTCCATCTGCCTTGTTGTTTGCTTTCTGCGTTGGTGGTAACTTTCCTTCACCAAGTGCCATCATCTCTGGACTGGGAGTCATAACTACCAGAGTGTAAGAAAGTCATACAAATCACTGAGTCAGCACAGCAGTAATCACTCACCAAAGCCTACTGTAGGAAGATTAGGTCTACAGTTTTTCTTGTACTAAATAAATTTATGTTCATCTAAGTTTCATTTGCGTTCAGTGATGGAACGCGAGTCTCTAAAGTTTGAGGTATAGGTTTATGCCCTACACGAGGCACCAGAGTACAAACTTAGGCTGATACTTCATTACAGTATGCTGCACTGCTCAACATGACA
Organism: Rhincodon typus; assembly: GCF_021869965.1. Classification (NCBI taxonomy): domain Eukaryota; kingdom Metazoa; phylum Chordata; class Chondrichthyes; order Orectolobiformes; family Rhincodontidae; genus Rhincodon; species Rhincodon typus. The sequence goes on along the minus strand of NC_063358.1, from coordinate 13,871,210 downwards.
TCTTTTATATGTAACAGATTTCAGGGGACTATCTGAAGTCCAGCAGAGCACTCCCCTGGTACCCTGGCTTATAGCTTGGCCAACTCTTCCACTGGCATAGTACGTAGAGTTAGGACTCTGCAGTCCATCGGCTCCAGCCCAGCCACATCCTTCTCTCCCCTTTTTTTATGTCCTAACACTTTGGGGAAACCAAGCTTCTGTTGGCTGTGGTGTCTGGAGTGAGGATTCCTGGCTGCTGTAGGCCCGGAGTGCTAACTCGGCAGGTCAGCATCTACACTGGTGCTTGGCGGGTCTTTGGCTGCAACAGTGGTGGTGCCTCAAGCGGGGACTCTTGGCAGCAGTAGTGGGTCACTGTGGTGGAGGCGGTGCCCAAGGCAGGTCTCCTGACTGTGGTATGCCTGAAGTGTGGACTCTTGGCAGCGTTGTCTTTGCTGTGCTCAGAGCAGGGAGTTCGAGGCCCGGGACACCTTGCAGAAGCTCTGGAACTGTGTCTGAAGATCCCTTGTACACTGGATGAACTAATTATGCAATAGCTTTTTTATTCTTTTGTAACTCAAAATGGCACCACATTCTGGCAACAAAACACTTTCTAGATGCAAGTGACAACAAATAACTCAAATACTTTTCAATAACTCAAATATTTAAGACTTGTAAGCCATGTCTCAGCTAACAACACTTTTGCCTACAAATCACAAGGTTCTGGGTTCACTTCCCTCTACAGAATTTGAGCACAAAACCTAAGGCAGACAATAAAAGTATTGCATTGTTGCAAGTGCCATCTTTTAGATAAATTAATAAACCAACATCCTGCCTACACTAACAAAGAGTGGACTGGTCTCTTTCTGCATCGTAATCATTTTAAGTTTCCAGTTCATTCTCCGAGGTCAGTGGATGCATTCACAACAGCAACCATGTCGATTTTTTTGGCACTACAATGTGGCAGTTAGGAACACTTCAATTATTATACAGGAGCATTTGTCGCAATTGTAAGATTTACCATGGATTTTAACAGTCCTAGTTGGTATGCTCAAGCTCCATTCGAGATCATCAGTAAGTCATCTAGGTTGATATTTAAGTGCAGCGTTTAGTAATGTATTGCTGGAGACACTATTTTCAGCTGATATCTTAAGACAAGGCCCCAAAATCGGGAAAGTAGGACCAATCTGAAATGAGGAATTAAGAGGGCTAAAAGGGGTCATGAAATATCTTTAGCAAACAGGGTTAAGGAAAATCCCAAAGCCTTTTATTCATACATAAGGAGCAAGAGGGTAACTAGAGAAAGGGTTGGCCCACTCAAGGACAAAGGAGCGAAGTTATGAGACGAGTCAGAGAAAATGAGTGAGATTCTTAATGAGTACTTTGCATCGGTATTCACTGAGGAGAGGGACATGACGGTTGTTGAGGTTAGGGATAGATGTTTGATTACTCTAGGTCAACTCAGCATTGGAGGGGGGTGGTGTGTGGGGAGGAGTGTTGGGTATTCTAAAAGGCATTAGGGTCGACAAGTCCCCAAGTCCGGATGGGATCTATCCCAGGTTACTGAGGGGAGCGAGAGAGGAAATAGCTGGGGCCTTAACAGATATCTTTGCAGCAACCTTGAGCACGTTTGAGATCCCGGAGGACTGGAGAATTGCTAACGTTGTCCCCTTGTTTAAGGAGGGTAGCAAGGATAATCCAGGTAATTATACACCGGTGAGCCCGACGTCAGTGGTGGGGAAGCTGCTGGAGAAGATACCGAGGGATAGGATCTATTTACATTTGGAAGAAAATGGGCTTATTAGTGATAGGCAGCATGGTTTTGTGCAGGGAAGGTCATGTCTTACCAACTTGATAGAACTTTTTGAGTAAGTGACAAAGTTGATAGATGAGGGAAGGGCTGTAGCTGTCATATACATGCACTTAGTAAGGCGTTTGATAAGGTTCCCCATGGTAGGCTGATGGAGAAAGTGAAGTCGCATGGGGTCCAGGGTGTACTAGCTAGATGGATAGAGAACTGGCTGGGCAACAGGAGACAGAGTTGTAGTGGAAGGGAGTTTCTCAAAATGGAGAACAGTGACCAGTGGTGTTCCACAGGGATCCATGTTGGGACCACTGTTGTTTGTGATATACATAAATGATCTGGAGGAAGGTATAGATGGTCTGATTAGCAAGTTTGCAGATGACACTAAGATTGGTGGAGTAGCAGATAGTGAAAGGGACTGTCAGAGAATGCAGCAGAATATAGATAAATTGGAGAGTTGGGCAGAGAAATGGCAGATGGAGTTCAATCCAGGCAAATGCAAGGTGATACATGTTGGAAGATCCAATTCAAGGGCGAACTATGTGGTAAATGGAAAAGGCCTGGGGAAAATTGATGCACAGAGAGATCCGGGTGTTCAGGTCCATGGTACCCTGAAGGTGGCAACGCAGGTCGACAGTGGTCAAGGTGGCATACGGCATGCTTTCATTCATCAGACGGGCTATTGAGTACAAGAGTTGGCAGGTCACGTTGCAGTTGTATAGGACTTTGGTTCGACCACATTTGGAATACTGCGTACAGTTCTGGTCGCCACATTATCAAAAGGATGTGGATGCTTTGGAGACGGCGCAGAGGAGGTTCACCAGGATGTTGCCTGGTATGGAGGGCGCTAGCTATGAAGAGGGGTTGAGTAGATTAGGATTATGTACATTAGAAAGACGGGAGGTTGAGGGGGCCCTGATTGAGGTCTACAAAATCATGAGAGGTATAGATAGGGTGGATAGCAAGAAGCTTTCTCCCCCCCAGAGTGGGGGACTCAATTACTAGGGGTCACGATTTCAAGGTGAAAGGGGAAAAGTTTAAGGGAGATATGCGTGGAAAGTTCTTTATGCAGAGGGTGGTGGATGCCTGGAACGCATTGCCAGCAGAGGTGGTAGAGGCGGGCATGATAGAGTCATTTAAGATGCATCTAGACAGATACATGAATGGGGAGGGAGCAGAGGGATACAGATCCTTGGAAAATAGGCGACAGGTTTAGATAGAGGATGTGGATCGGCGCAGACTTGAAGGGCTGAAGGGCCTGCTCCTGTGCTGTAATTTTCTTTGTACTTTGTTGGTACTTAAAATTTTGATTCTGGTAGTTGAAGTTCTTATTCACAAGTCAAAAAGATTGGAAGTTGTTGCCTTCATGTCGGTAGTTTTTCCCACAAACATCAAGGCCAAATCAACTGATGATTCACCTGATTTGCTGTAAATGAAATCTTCAGGATTAAATTGAAATAAAGTTACGGTGCACTTAATACAAGCCTGTAGCTGCAATCTGACTAACAATCTGATCAAATTTGGGACAAATAATCTGCAAGCATGGAATGCTCAAGTTGGTGTCACAACTATCCTTGATCCTTGGAAGTGGTTCTATGCCAAATCCAATAGACCCCAAATGTGTAATCACAGTTCTAATACAGGAAACGATCAAATTTGCACACAGCAAATTCCCACAAACATCAAATGACAAATGATCCAGTGTAATGATGGTCGAAGGAAACACATTAGCCAGCAGACAAGGAGGAACTTCCCAGCTTTTCTTCAAAATAGCACCCTTTAGGAACTTGTGTGTTCAAAGACGAATGAAGCATTAGTTTAACTTTCATTCAAAGTACTGCACCAGAGATCCTCTCAGTTGTACAGTAAAACATCAAACTGCATGGTGTGTGCCTATCTTACTGGAATGCATAGTCTCCTGACTTAAGAGGCAAGAGAGCTACTTGCTCAGCCACAGCTCACAAGTGACCAATCATTTCTGCTGCCTTGTGTTAAGTTTGTGATTAACATTCTGATGATGTCAGATAGGTGTTACACAAAAATGTTTAATCCAGAAACCACAAACATCACTAAGCATCATTCTGTTCCCACAATCTTTTGCTACTGAATTCATCCACTGGGGTCCAGAACCTGTGTCCTTACCTGCAGAACTATTTGCCATGTTTCCAGCCATGGAATATGGAGATCCCTGTGGATTCATCATGCCAGCCATACTGTTCATACCTTGACTGTACGGGGAGCCAGCACCCATCATTCCTCCCTGATTCAAGTTTGGGTAGCCAGGTTGCCTGCATTTGAAAGGGAGGATAATGTGAAAAACAAGAGTATGAAATACAATCTTTGTTTAGCACACATATCTCGTGCACATTACAAATGATCAGAAGTACAGTGAGTCTCAAGTAGTTAAAAGCCAACTTCACACAAATTGGAACAGATTTACACCTCTTGGCACTACGTTTAGGGATGATGCTAATGGCTTTTTGGATTGGGGAACTTTTAGGAAGATGCGATTCATGGTCAGGGCAAAGGCAGCCTTGAGTAATCACATGCCACACAAAGGTGAACAGAATAAGTATAGCTAAATCAGAGTCAAATTCACAAAACCCAAAAATTTGGGTACGAAGTTACCAGCCATCCCCACTGGCACAACAGGAATTCCAACAGAAGGATATCTGGAATAAGCTAAAGCTCTGGAATGGTGACTCTGGATTGCCCAAATTAGGGCACACTATCAACGTGCCAAACAGAGCAGAGTTAAATGATGCAAGAATGTGAAATCACGGACAGGACTGCAGTCAAGGATGCAAAATGGTTTCGACCACATCCTGAATGAGTTTTCTTTTTATTCCTTCATATGACGTGGAAGTCACTCGCTGGGCCAGCATTTATTGCCCTCAGTTGCTCAAGGTGTTGGGGGTGAGCTGCCTTCTTGAATTGCTGCAGACAATTTGTTCCAAGTATACCCAAAACGCTGTCAAGGAAGGAGATCCAGGATTTTGTTCCTGGAATGTCATTGGGTTAATACATCTGCAAGTCAGACTGGCAAGTAGCTTGGAGGGGAACTTGCAGGTGGTGGTGTTCTCATATCTTCTGTCCTTGTCACGAGTTTGGAAGGTGCTGTCTAAAGGAACCTTGTTATTCTGCACTGCACCTTGACAGTACACTACTATTACAGTACATCAGTGGTGGAAGGAGTGAATGGCTGCACAATCAGGCGAGCTGTTTTGTCCTGAATTCTTGTGCAGGAGCTGCATTCATCCAGGTACGTGGACAGTATTCCATCATATTCTTGACTTGAGCCAGGATTTGTAACCTGCTGTTGTAGCCACTGTATTGATATGGCTAGTCCAGCTCAGTTCTGGCTAAACATAAGCCCCCAGATGATGATGCTGTGGGATTCAGTGACAGTAATGCCACTGAATCCCAAGGGGTGATAGTTAAGATTCTCTCTTGTTGGGAGATAGTCAGTGCCTGGCACTCACGTGGTGCAAACATTACGAGCCATTTGTCAGCTCCAACAGGGAAATTGTTCAGGTCTTGCCGCATTTGAACAAAGACTACTTCAGTATCCGAGTAGTTACGAATGGAGCTAAACATAGAGGGAAATTCATAAAATCAGTTGGTCATTGATGAAGCAGCTGAAAATGGTTGGGTTACTGAGGAACTCCTTTAGAAATGCCCTGGTTTGGAGATGAATGACCTTCAACAACCACAACTGACACAAAGAAAGATGGTTATGATTGCAACCAGCAGAGATATTTCTCTGTACCAATTCCTACCAAGTCTAATTTTGATAGGGCTCCTTGATGCCACACTTTGTCATGTGCAGCCTCGGATTCAATGGGAATTGACTTGACTCACCTCACCTCTGGAATTCAGCTCTTTTGTCCATGTTTGAACCAAGGAATGAGATCAGGGGCTGAGGGGGCCTGGCAGAACCCAAAATTAGCATCAGTAAAGAGGTTGTTGTTAATAAAATGCTGCTCGAGTGCACTATTGATGACCCCTATCGATGGTAGAAGAGGCAGTAATTAACCAGGTTGGATTTGTCCAGCTGCGTACACGGACATATAGGCAATTTTCCAATATCAGTTCAATGCCAGTGTTACGAGATACTGTATTAGGATTCTCTTCACCAACTCACTCAAGGGCTGCATGTTTAATATACCGAATTTCCATTCACTCATTCATAAAACCGCGTTTTTGTAATACACCTTACTCTTACAAGATAAACTAAATTAAACATCCCTTCCAATCCATTACTGTTTCTTTACATCTTTCAATTCTTATTGGCCCCATACTGCAAGCAGTGTTTAGACCTGTTTCTGTATCAAAAGCTACACCTGAATTAGTGTTAATATTTAACCTACTCAGAACAATGCTATTCCCGCCATTGTGTCTCCATAACTCACTCGAAACTATGGAAAAATTACAATATTAATCAGCCCGTATGTAACCGTCTCAGGACTTGAATAGGTTGCAGGACATCTAACAGTCTCCTCCACCAGCATGTCCCTACAGTCTGCTGCCCTTTATCTCTTTGAACTTTCTTTATAGACTATCTATTTCTATAATGCTGTACTACTTATTTCTAACTTTTATTTAGGACTGCCATCTTGTACTAACGTGCAGATTTATACTTTTTAAATACATATTAAATAGGGCCACCACGCCCTTTAAGAAACTTTCTTTCAAAACAGCACTTCCGTGAAAATGCACGAATGAACGTGTAAGAACAGTCAAAATTGGCAATTATAAATGAAATCTCACGAGCCAGCTGCAGGGCATCAGTTTAATATTCTTCTATACTTTTGTTTAGTACATGTACAATTTCTCACTTTAAATCAAATAGGTCTAGTATTTTTATTAACATTACTAACTTTAAAGACAAAAGGACAACAGCTCTTAATTATGCAAGCTCAGACTGGACATTCTTATCCCATCAAGAGTAACAGCCAGCATTTAGCAAGTGATTAAATAGTCTCCTGCTTCCCCAGGATAGATGTCACGCAAACCTGTGTACAATAAATACAACTATATGACACCATAGTGCTAAAATTTTAATACCTTCTCAATGATGTCATTACTGATCACCCCTCAGGCTTGTTTCACCATTCAACAGATCATGGCTATTCACACCATCTTTCCACCTTGGTTTTGTAAAAATTAATAACATTACCCAATAAAAATCGGTTTTTATCTTTTCCAATTGACCCATCTAAACAGACCTTTATTTTATGGGGTCGGGAGAGGCCATATTCCCTCATTCTTTTGAGAGGGGAATGTTCACAATACTACCTGCAAACAACCTAATTAAGATGCGTTATTTTTACTGGAATCCATTAGGAAAGGAGATATTATAGCTTGGACAAAGAACATGAGGGCACAGATTTAAGAGGTGGAACATGCTGCCCGAGTGAGAGATGGAAGCAGGAGCAACATCACTCCAGAGGAAATGGGTTTATCATTTGAAAAGCAACAGTGCACAGTTATGGGGAGAAGACAGGGAAATAGCACAAGGTGAACTGTACATTCAACAAGCGGAACAGATAACAAGATAAATGATCACCTCCTGTCGTGCAACAATTTTGTTATTGATAGGCAGCAGCTACATGCCCAAGGCAGCAATAAATTGAAAGCTACAATGCAAACATTGCATTGAAGGAAAAACTTTTCAGACTTGTCATTTAAAAGATATTGGATATTTTAATTTTATACGTTATATTTTAGCATCTATCACTTTATGAAGTTGTGACTCTAGTATATTTGACTACTGTTGTAATGATCAGTTTGCCTTTTGCCTCCTCTATACTGCATTTCACATCAGAGTTAAAATGGCAAATGCAGACTGAAACTTTCACTCATTTGACATAATAATCAAAGGTTATTGGATTCATAGTTTTCACAGAAACCGCAAAATAAAAAACTGCATTATGAAATGCATACACGGGATTGAAAAGCCCAGCCCTGAATCAACTTCAGAACACATTTTCTATATTAAAAACTGATTAAATTACCCAATGTGGGTGTAAATCTGATGTACCAACATTAGAAGCATAATGTTGGAGATATGCTGCGTTCTTCACACCCAACGTTGTCCAATTGCTTGAAAACAGCAATTACTAGCTTTACAGATACTGTTGGGTACAATTAGTGACTCCCCTCCACCTACCTTCAGGAACCCAGATGTGGCAGTGACAGGTTGGAAAGCTTGTACCATGCAAAACCACCTGATACATCACACTGCTGCAATTGGACTCCTCAATGAACTTGCACTTGTTTACTGCTGCAGTTCACTCTTGCAAACTGCATTAATCAATTCCCAGTTCAACTGTCAATCCCAGTTCTCCTCATTACCTCTAGTGCAGGAATGGAGATTAATTAGTCTTCATATGATTAAAAGGTAGTGAACCAATATATGCTTACAACCACCATACTTTCTACTGAAAGATTCTTCAGACAATTCACGTAGATGTAACAACTATATACACACAAACCATGAACAATGCATCCACCACGATTGAAGAACATCCTCTATCAACCAGTTAGCCACCCCAATACATGGTCTGCCACCTCTTGGGATGCTGCCCTGATCATGGTAATTTTGATCAAGTGAATGGTCCAATAATCTGTTCACAGCCATCCTGCTTCATAAACACAGCACTATACCTCAAAAGAACGTTAATAAAATACAATATCTCAACACTGAACTCAAACTTCAGTTCATATTTTTCATGATTTCGACTGCTCCCTTTGCAATGCCTGCAGTTTAATTTTAGTCTCAGAGCCATGCACTTGCTACTCCACTTACCTGTTCTGTACCGAGTTAGCTGCTGCATGCATCACAGCAACGGCTGCATCCTGAGCCTTGCGGTTCATTGCTGGTGGTGGGCACATTCCCGAGCTCATTTGTGCCGATAGGTTTGCTGCATTTGGTGTCATATTGCCTCCATACGGCCGGTTACCCATTGCCGCAGGGCCCATCCTCCCAGGTGGCATTCCAACGTAAGGTGGGGCTGGACCCTGCCCATGCATCTGGTTACCAGCAGTCAATGCATTCATGGTGCCTCCCAAGCCATAGTTTGTATTGGGCAGTGTGTTATAGTTCGGCTGTCTCGGATAGCCCCCTGTTTAAAGAGAAGGAAAAAAATAAACATGGCAGAAACGTGCCTCAATCTACTGGAAATAAAAATAAAATGTCAGCAATAGTCAGCAGGCCAGACATCAGACAAGCAGGCAGGTAACAGTTAATTCTTCAGCTCAATATTCCATTAATATTTTGCTTTTACCTCAATCTGTTTACCTTGATCCAGATAAAACTGGAACAAAAACAGAATTCAAGCCTTTATTGAAAGGGATTTTAAAATGATACTCTACATTAAATGACCCCAAAATAACTGAAGAAAGTGAATTACTGATCCACAGATACATAGGGATTGCACAAAGTCATCAATGAAATAGAAACCTGCTACACACACCTGTAAACAAACCCACCATCACCTCATCTACTTCTGCAACACTAAAATATAATGGGAGCTTAGTGCAATGAGGAAATAACAGCAAAGGGCAAAAATAGCACAATGTGCTCACAGAATTTGGCGAGACAGCAGACATTGGTACATTAGGACATGAGGAAATCCCTGACAAGCAGACGTAGCTACATGTGCAAAGTTGTACAATGTGTGAACGAAGTAAGAAGGTTAATTTATCCAATAATACAAATCCACACAGCAAGTACCCAAGCGAGTATCTGTCTCCACTGCCAGTACCTCATTCCTTAAGAAAGGGGCCCAAAACTGTTCACATCACTGTAGCGCTGGTCTGAACAGTACTTTGAACAGTTTTAGCCAAACCTCCCTTCTCAAACTCCATTCCATTTGAAATAAAGGCTACCATCTTAGTTGCCTTCCCTACTGCCTGAACATGTATATTAGCTTTTTCAGATTTAGGAGGACTCCCAAATCCCTTCATGCTGTAGATTTCTACAGACTTTCTTCATTTAAATAATATTCAGCTCCTCTACGCTTCCTGGCAAAGCTCCCAAACCTCATTCGCCCATATTTTACAAAAAAAACTAGTCTAATGGCAACCACCTAAACACTGTTGATTGTTGATTAGTGAACCAAATGCATTTTTTTTTACAACAATGTCCTTTAGGGAAGGAAACCTTTCTTCCTTACCTGGTCTGGCCCATGTGTCACTACAGATCCACTGCAATATGGTTGACAATTGCCCGCTTGGCAACTAGGGCTCAGCGATAAATGCTGTCCCAGCCAGCAATGCTCACAGCCCAAGCACAAATAATTATTTATTTTAAGGAATTATATTCTATTTCCAAAGATTATGTCCATTTGCTTAACCTACCTATATCCCTCTGTAGACTCTGGGTCATCCTGAGCACTTCATCTCCACCTATTTTGTGTGACCTGTACATCCACTTCCCTCAACCAGGTCATTAATATATATTGTAAATAACTGTTAACCCAGCACCAATCCCAGTGCCTCTCCACTAGTTACAGGTTGCCATCTTGAAAATGCCCCACTTATCCAACTCTTTGCCTTCTGAGTCAGCCAATCATCAATCCATGGTAATGTATTACATTCGACATCACTGGCTCTTTAGTCTACCAAATGCCTTCTGAATATCCATACATAACGCCTGCTGCTTCCCCTTCACCTTTCCTGTTTGTTACTTCCTCAAAAAATTCTAATAAATTGTCAGGTATTACTTCCCCTTCTAGCAATGCTGACTCAGCTTGATCATATTCTGTACTTCTAAATGTCCCGCTATCACATCCTTTATAATTGACTAATATTTTCCAAATAACAGACGTTAAGCTAACTTTTTATTTAGTCATTCATGGGATTTGGGCACCACTGGCTAGGCCAACACTTATTACCCACCCGTCGTTGCCCTTGAGAACTGCCAAGTAGTGAGCTGTCCTTTTGAAGTGCAGGCTCTCTTTTAATTAGTCGTACCTGTGACTGAATTTTTGCTCGTATTTTGGGGCTTTTGGGGTAAATTTTCCCACTGCCCTCGTGAATTTTGAGCAAACCACCAGACTCACCTTGAGGTCCATACTGGGCACCTTGAGGCCCATAGTTTCCGGAGTTATTCTGTTGATATGGGCTCATCCCAGCATGCATCTGACCTCCAGAAGGCTGACGTGGTGACAATGCTGACCCTGTCTGTGGGGAGCTGTACTGTGGCAACTGAGGGGGTCTCTGCATGTAGCCTGCAGGGAGGCAAAAGACAGTTCAATTAAGATCAGATGCTGCTTTAACAACAGAATACATCATTCACTGCAAAAGTAATGCATTATGCAAAGCAGCTTGTTTCATCTTACTTGTAATAAGAAAGTTTGTTAAGAAAAAGGGAATGATTTCTCCTAAGGAAATTTGTTAAACCTAATTAACTTAAATTCAGGGAAACAACTCCAATTAATTGCCCTTCGACAATGAGCAAATTCAAGTGACAACAGAGATCTGTAGTAAAATATTAGGAGTCTCCCACTTGCAAGTTTAATCACATATACTCACTGTGTCTAACCTATACCATCCACCCAGGCAGTGCGATCAGTTTGTGGGGTATACAGGCAAGCTGAAAATGTTACAGGTTCAATGCCTGTTTGTGATAAAGGGGAGATGCTCATTTGATATTTGAGAATGATACAAGACTGTGGGAGAAAAAGGTCAGTGGAATTTAAGTTCTGGATTAGTCAAAGGAGAGAGCAGAGATGTGATACACTGAATGGCCTACTGCTGTTCTGTAAACAGCAGCGCAGAACTAAATGGGGTACTCCAATTAGCCAGGTAACAAATTGACTGGCCCCTCAAAGTGTATCACAGCAAGACTGATGCCTTCTAAATGGGGAATGAATGACAGAAAATGTACCCAATTGCAACACGTTTGTGAAATTGTTGCATTGCAAGGTGAATGTATAGCGTCTCTAGTCCATACGTCCCTGCGTACACAATAGAGAAATGTCAGCAAGATATAAAAGGGACCTAAGGGGCAAGTTTTTCACATAGAGGGTGGTGTGCATATGGAATGAGCTACCAGAGGAAGAGGTTGAAGCTGGTGTAATTTACAACATTTAAAAGGTATTTGGATGGGTAAATGCATAAGGGTCTAGAGGGATATGGGCCAAGTGTTGGTAAATAGTTCCAGATTAATTTAAGATATCTGGTCGGCATGGAAGAGTTGGACCAAAGGGTCTGTTTCCGTGCTGTACAATATGATTCTGTAAGAACTGTAAACAAATTAAATATGGTTTGCTATTCTAACTTTCATGTCAGCTACAAAAACTAGTCAAGACCTCACCTCGGTCCTGCCCCATAGCAGATGGATTCATGGAAGGGTGCAGAATTCCATCGGACTGGCCACTTGGAGGGCGAGGTGGCATTTGATTACCTAGCAAGCAAAGAGTTATATTAGTTATTGTTGAATTTGTTATAACTGAAAAGTATAAGGCAGCAGGAAGTCATGGGGATAGGAAATTGGAGCTTCAGCCCTTTAAAGGACTAACAAGTTGAGCTGAATGAAGCAATTACACCAGCTGATACTACAGGCACAGGTAGGTATGCAGCTCATACATGTCACATTTGGAAGGCAGATGCTCGAGGTATGGTCTGGCTGGGCTTTCCATCTGTTTTCAGTAGTCCTCCCGCATAGCATTTATTTCCACAATGAGGCTACTTTGGTAAAGGAGTATCATTTACACATCTAAGATTTCAGCTCAGAGGATGAAAAAACCAAAGGATTTATTCCAGAGACAAATTCCTGCTCTCGAAATTTACAAGTACAAACCTTATTCTACTTCCCAGTTTTGGAGCAAACTGTATGAGAAGAACTGTAGGGAACATGGAAACTGATCAAAAAAGCTTCATAAATGTGAAGATCAGATTAATGAAGACAAATGAAGGTTCCTTACAGTTGGTAGAAGAATTGACACATACTTTCACAAAATGGGGCGCAAATAACCTCAGAAATGGTAGAGAACCAAGGGTCTAGTGAGCGGGCAGAATTTAAGAAAATATGTATAGTAAGAAAATTGAAATTAATGGGATTAAAAGCTGACAAATCACCAGGGCATGAGAATCGACATCTCAATACTAAAGGAAAACCTGGATGCATTGGTGGTCATAATCCAAAATGTTAGGCTCTGCTGCAGTTCCTACAGATTGACAGGTGGCAAACGTAATAACCCCACTATTTTAAAAGGGAAGAGAGGAAAAAAAACAGAATTACAGAAGAGTTAGCTTAACACTAGTAGAGAGAAAAGTGCTAGATTCTTTTATCATGTATTTTGTAATAGAACATTTGGAAAGCATTAATGGGGTTGGACAAAAAAGTCAACCTCTGTTTACAAAAAGATAAATCATTTGCTAAACAAGTTTAGTGGAGTTTTTCTGAGGATGTACTTAATAGAACTAGTAAGGGAGATTGGGATAGTCAGAAGCCTTTTGATAAAAGGTCTCTCAGAGGTTAGCGGGCAAAGTTAAAGCACATTGGTTGGAGGTTATATATTTGACAATGGGTCGAAAATTGATTGATAGAGAGAAAAGACTATGAATAAACAGGCCTTTTTTCAAGCGGCAAGAAATGGCTAGTTGGGTACCACAAGGATCAGATCAGTGCTTGGGCCTCAGCTATATATTTGAATGAGGGAACCAAAAGCAACATTTCCAAGTTTGCTGATGACACAAAACTAGGTGGAACTGTGATATGTGAGGATGCAGCGAAGAGGCTGCAAGGTGATTTAGATATGTTGAGCGAGTGGCCAAACATGGAATAAAGACAATTCAATATGCCAAACCTGGGGTTATTCATCCTAAGCAAGGCAGGGGGAGAGGGAAAGAGGTGGGGAGGGGTGGTGCTAGTATTATTTAAATAGTGATATATTGGTAATTGTTAACGTACAAAGGGATGTGTGTGCGCTTATCATACCAGTTGATGAAAAGTATACAGGCAGGTTTTCAAAGGCCTGATTGAGACCACACCTGGAGTATTGCATGCAGTTTTGGTCTCCCTACCCAAGAAAAGGACATACTTGCAATAGACAATGTGTAGCAGAGGTACAACAGGCTGACACCTGGAATATCAGAACACCTTGAGGAGAAATTGGTTTGAATGGGCCTATATTCACGAGTTTAGAAGGATGAGTGAGATCTGTTCGAAATGTGTAAATTCTAACAGGGCTGGACAGACCAGATGTAAGATGGACATTTTCTTGGGATAGAGAGTTTACAACCAGGGTACATGGTCTCAGGATATGGGGTAGACCATTTAGGACTGAAACAAGGAAAAATGTCTTCAAAGGGTAGTGAACCTGTGGAATTCTCTATGACAGAACGCTGTGGAGGCCAAATCATTGAATATATTCAAGGAGGCAATAGATACATTTTTAGATATTAAAGGCATCAAGGAATATGGGAAGACAGCAAAAATATGGTCGAGGATGAAGGATCAGCCATGATTCGATTAGTACAGCAGGTGTACAGGACCAAATGGCCTACTCCTGCTCATAGTTTCTATGTTTTACCATTCACCTGGTCACAGTAAAACATAGCTAATTTAGGGGCAGAGTCCCCTAAAGGATCCTGAGCCTGGTTCTATCCAGTCTCTTTAAACCAGGTTACAAACACACCAATTAATACCTTAGTTTTGACAATCTTGAACTCTCAAATTTCTACCCACTATTGGCAAAGATGAAGTCTAAAGAGCAAGACAAGAAGAGCCTTAAAAATTCTTCACTCTCAGTCTGACGAGGTGCTAGGGTTCACAACAAGGGTTACCAGGCGAATCCACCCACTTCACGCCCTCCCCAGATCACCCAAGAAAATTTACTCAAGGCCAACCTGGGATAAGCTGCCCCCACAAACAGGATGGGAGGAAATGGTGATGAACCACTTCTTCAACCATAGGCTGGTTCTCTCCCATGCTTGATGCTGATAGGGAGCCTATGAATATAACAACAAATGCAGGACAGAAGCAGCCTGTGATTCAAGCAGTGGTGTGAGTGACAGTCAACAAAAGCTGGAGGAAACTGGAATACTGTGCAAAGCCATCAAGGGAGCCCCAGGAGCAAGCACTGCAGTAACAGTGTTAGAACAAACACGCAACAGTTAGCTGTGACCTCAGCAGTCCACAAAAAAAAAAGCATGTTCAGGACGACGACATTTTTCTAAATAGAAATGTAGCAGTGTGTTTTTCTTAAAACCAGCATCTATTGTTAACTGATGCCTGCTGCCTTGTGTCAATTTATATAGTGATACTTAATTAATGCTTGTATGCTGTGGCTTCACACTTAATAAACAGCGATAGCTACTAGGGATATTGATGATTTACTCCTAGTCTGCTTTTATGCAAGTCTAAATCCTTCATAGTACCAATATCTTCAGTGATTTTGTTGATAAATGACTGCACCATCTACTGAAGGACTTAGTGAAACTAAAAAGGAGTCCCTGCACACAGAAAACAGTTCTTGAAAATCTAAAGAACAGCCTTTGAAAAATCATTCAGCCTTGCCAGGAACACCCTTCTGCAGGGTACATTTACAAATGAAACTTCGATATTCCTACCTGGTACAGCTGCTGGGGACAGTGGCCCAGACCGGGACTGGGTTACACTAGCTGGCGATCCTACAGGTGAAGGTGATGGACCACGAATTCCAGGCAGATGTGGGGAGGTATGAGGAGAGAACGGTGACTGTGCAGGGTTACTTTGTTCCCCTTGACTGCTGGAGATTCCTGATGTACTCACTCCTGGACTCAGTGCTCCCTCTGTCCCAGTTGGCAAATCATCAATAGAACCAGACAAATCCTACAAGCCCAGAAAAAAAAACAATTGATTGGCCTACTCTTCATGAGTAATGGTATTTATGTCATGCTTTTCCATACACTAATGTATCTCAAACCTCATTTCTACAGGCACTGAAATGGTGAAAATTATTTAAAGAAATTGACCAAGTTAGTTGTACGTACATTTGCACGGCCTGGGAGAGTACTGAATAGCCTTATGGAGGATCCAATGTGTTAGACATTGCAAAACATAAAAGAACTTCCTTCATTCATGAGTAGAAGGAATCATCTTAATAGTCAAACAAAATTCATCTACTTTATAATTACTAGTTCATGCTCTTCTTTTACACTAAGCTCCAGAGAGTACTCTCTACCTGGTAGAGAAGTGCCAGAAAACAGAGTGCCTGCCACATTCCCCTCCAACCTTGCCCTCAAATGAACACTGCTCTATGTTCAATAACTAAAGAAAAGACAGTTTTTTTTTTAATGTCAACAGATGAGGGCCAATGGGATGTGAACAACAATGATCATACTGAACAGCAGAACTGGCTTGAAGGGCCGAACGGCTACTTCGGTTCCTATCTTCGATGTTTCTCTCTCTCTCCCTCCATTCCCACATATAGCCACTCTTGCCGGAAGATGTGTTATGGCTGCCACATTTGGCCAACTTGTGCCATCCTCTCTCATCCACCATCGCTCACCTGCAACCAATGACGTCATCCAAGTGAGTCACTTACATCTTTTAACTCCAAACGCCTATCCACCATCTACAACATACAAACAAGGAACATGAGTAGACCATTTGGTCCTTCGAGCCAACAGTAAGGTCTTGGCTGATCTGATTTTAACCTCAACTCAATTTTCCTGCATACCCTGACTATCTTGATGAAATGGTAATCAAGAGTCTACCTCCCATGCTATGAAAATATTTAAATATTCGCATCCTCTGCCTTTTGAGGAAGGGAATTCCAAAGACTCCCAACCCTTAAAGCATGTTTCCTCATTTGGCTTAAGTGGGTGATCCCTTTTTTTTTTTTTAAAAAAAACTAGAGCTCCTACTTCTATTCACACAAGAGGAACTATCCTTTTGACATCCACTCGGTCAAGTTTCTTCAGGATCTGATGTTTCAATTAAGTCACTGCTAACTCTTCCAAATTCCAGAGGAAACAGGCCCAGCCTAACCTTTCCGCAAAGTAATCTGCTCTTTCCAGGTATTATTCCAGTAAACCTTCTCTGAACTGCTTCTAGTGTATTAACATCCTTCTGTCAGTACAGTGACCACTACTATAGTGTTCCAGGTGTGATCTTATTGATGCCTTATATAACTGAAGCATAATCTCCCCACTCTTGCATTCAATTCCCCTTGCAATAAAACATAATATTCTATTAGCTTTCCTCATTACTCATGATACCTGCATACTTACCTTCTGCAATTCATGCACTGAGACACCCAGATCTCTCTCAGATCTTTGCAATTTTCACCAGTTAGATAATGCTCTTCTTTTACTTTTTGCCAAAAATGGAAAATTCTGCACTTTCCCATGTTGTACTCTATTGGCTAGGTCTTTGCCCACTCACTTAACGTTAGACTTATGTCCTCTTCACAACTCATTCCCGTATCTTTGCCATCAGCAAATTTAGCTACTATAGCTTTGGTTCCTTCATTCAAATCATTTATATAACTTGTAAAGTTAACGCCCTGATACTGACCCATGACACACCACTTGTGACACCCTGCCAGCCCGAAAAAGACTATTCTTTCAGGTGAGCAAGCCAATATTCTGTGTCAATGTTACCCCTATTCCCTTTAATTTTCTGTAATAACTTTTGATATGGCACCTTATAAAATGTCTTCTGAAACTTAAGTATAATACACCCAATGGCTCCCCTTTATTCACATAAGAACAAGGAGGAGTAGGCCATCTGGCCTGTTGAGCCTGCTCCGCCATTCAATAAGATCATGGCTGATTTTTTCATGGACTCAGCTCCACTAACCTGCCTGCTCTCATCTGTATTCTCTGAATCTTCCTGTCACTGTCTATGCATCCTTTTCCACATTAATTCATCCTTCGGTTGCCCATGCTTCACCGATTCATCACAACTCGCCTACGATTTACTTTAAAAATTCATTAACTCCCTCATTATGCAGTTCACAAGAACAGTTCAGGTGTAAACCATCCTAATAGTACAGATTCCACTTTCCCCTGTATTGGTGCCAGTGCCCGCAGATCAGAACGCACTTCTCCCAGACCAGCCTTTCAGCCACACATTCCTCTCTCTAACCTTGTTTACCCGATGCCAATTTGCACGTGACTGGGTAATAATTCAGAGATTATCACCTTTGAGATTCTACTTCTTAATTTGATGCCTAGCTCTGCATACCAACTACGTGAACCTCTTCTTAGTCCTACCTATGTCATTGGAGCCTACATGGATCCTCCCTCTCCCAATCCAAGTCCTTCTCCAATCCAGAGCAGGTATCCTGAACCCTGGCACTGGGCAGACACCACATTTGAGCTCTCCTTCTTGACTGCAGAGAACAGCTCCAATCCCCCAACAATGCTGTCCACTACATTCCTTTTGGCTCCCCTGCTTGAATGGGTTCCTGTACAGTGCCATATAGTTATTTAGCTCATCCATCCCACAAGCCCAACTCCAAACAAGCTGAAGGAACCTCAAACCTTTGGACAATTGCAGAGACTGACATTCCTATGCTCTGGACCCTCTTACCTGCTTCATTTGTAGCCACACCTTCCCAAGTCAGAACACCTTACTCCAAGAGGCACGACGCCTACTACAAAAGGATCCAAATAATATTCCTCCTCCTCAATGCATCGCAGCGTCTGGAGTCCAGCCTCTAGCTCTAACTGAGCTAAAGCTGCTCAAACTTCAAACACTTACTGCAAATATGTTTGACCTGGATTACAATGGTATGAGTTCCTACATACTGCAACTTTGGTATGCCAGCTGAACTGCCATTCTTAATTTTAACCATTTAGAAACAGTATTCACTTATTTACTACCAATGTGTATACTACGTAAAGTTAGTACTATGTTTGAACTTATCCGCGTAGTGGGAGTGTTGGGTGTTATCCCTCTTTGTATCTTCTAATCCCAGCACATGCTGCCTTGTAGTGTTTTATCTGCTTTCTGCACTTTCTCTTGCAGTGGTTTATCTGATGTCCAAACACTCTTGCAATGTTTTATCTGGTATCTGCTCTCTTTCTCTCCTAGTGTTTTATCTGGTATCAAGGAACAAATCAGGACTGCTATGGAATATTCCCCACCAGGATGAGTGCAGCTTCAACATTGCACAAGAAGCTTAAAATCATCCAGGATAGGGCAGTTTGATTGTTTGTGGATATGGAGCCATTCACTCCTTCCACCACTGATGCACAAGAGCAGTAGTGTGTACTACCTACAAGGTGCATTGAATAAATTCACTACGGTTCCTTAATCAGCACCTTCTAAACCTGAGACCACTACCATCTACAACATAGAACATAGAACATAGAACATAACAGCGCAGTACAGGCCCTTCAGCCCTCGATGTTGCGCCGACCTGTGAAACCAATCTGAAGCCCATCTAACCTAAACTATTCCATTATCATCCATATGTTTATCCAATGACCATTTAAATGCCCTTAAAGTGGGCGAGTCTACTATTTTTGCAGGCAGGGCATTCCACGTCCTTACTACTCTGAGTAAAGAACCTACCTCTGACATCTGTCCTACATCTATCACCCCTCAATTTAAAGCTATGTCCCCTCGTGCTAGCCATCACCATCCGAGGAAAAAGGCTCCCACTGTCCACCCTATCTAATCCTCTGATCATCTTGTATGTCTCTATCAAGTCACCTCTTAACCTTCTTCTCTCTAACGAAAACAGCCTCAAGACCCTCAGCCTTTCCTCATAAGACCTTCCCTCCATACCAGGCAACATCCTGGTAAATCTCCTCTGCACCCTTTCCAATGCTTCCACATCCTTCCTATAATGTGGCGACCAGAACTGTACGCAATACTCCAAGTGCGGCCGCACCAGAGTTTTGTACAGCTGCAACATGACCTCATGGCTCCGAAACTCAATCCCTCTACCAATAAAACCTAACATACTGTACGCCTTCTTAACAACGCTATCAACCTGGGTGGCAACTTTCAGTGATCTATGCACATGGACACCGAGATCTTTCTGCTCATCCACACTACCAAGAATCTTACCATTAGCCCAGTACTCTGTATTCCTGTTACTCCTTCCAAAGTGAATCACCTCACACTTTTCCGCATTAAACTCCATTTGCCACCTCTCAGCCCAGCTCTGCAGCTTATCTATGTCCCTCTGTAACCTGCAACATCCTTCCGCACTATCCACAACTCCACCGACTTTGGTGTCATCCGCAAATTTACTAACCCATCCTTCTACGCCCTCATCCAGGTCATTTATAAAAATGACAAACAGCAGTGGCCCCAAAACAGATCCTTGAGGTACACCACTAGTAACTGAACTCCAGGATGAACATTTCCCATCAACCACCACCCTTTGTCTTCTTACAGCTAGCCAATTTCTGATCCAAACCGCTAAATCACCCTCAATCCCATGCCTCCGTATTTTCTGCAATAGCCTACCATGGGGAACCTTATCAAAGGCTTTACTGAAATCCATATACACCACATCAACTGCTTTACCCTCATCCACCTGTTTGGTCACCTTCTCAAAGAACTCAATAAGGTTTGTGAGACACGACCTACCCTTCACAAAACCATGTTGACTATCCCTAATCAAATTATTCCTTTCTAGAATAAGAGCAAAAGACACCTGGAATATCACCACCTGCAAGTTCCCCTCAAAGCCACTCACCATCCTAACTTGGACATATACCACTATTCATGGAGCGTCGCTGGATCAAAATCCTGGAACTCCCTCTGTGACAGCGTTGAGTATACTTCCAACCAAGTTCAATGCAGCAGCTCATTACCACCTTCAAGGGCAACTAGGGACGGCAATAAATGCTGACCCATTACTGAAAAAGTGAACTGATTCAAGATGTGATGAGACTACTTTGGATACTTCAATGCAACTGTGTGCAGCCAACCACACCCACATCCTATGAATGAAAATAATTAGGACTAAGTCTTTGTTACCTGACACTTATTGGTGGTAGCTTTTCAGCTCAAATCAACAAAATATTGATAGAATCCCTACAGTGTCAAAGCAGGCCATTCAGTGCATCAAGGGCACACTGACCCTCGGAGGAGCATGCCAGAGACACACCACGCCTAGCCTGCACATCCCTGGACACTTTGGGCAATTTAGCATGGCCAATCCAACTAACCTGCACGTCTTCGGACTGCGGGAGGAAACCAGAGCAGAGGACGCCCATGCAGACACAGGGAGAATGTGCAAACACCATGCAGTCACTGGAGGGTGGAACTGAACCCAGGTCCCTGGCACCGAGACACAGCAGTGCTAACCACTGTACCACAATGCCGTCCATTCTACTAATGTTAATTTTTTGCATTTTTTTGTTCTTGCAATTTCAAGAACCTCTATTTATCTTGGTCTGTAAATGGAATGCAAGTTCCAACTACAGTTCAGCTGGTACTGTTCATTTCACACATACAATGTCTGGTATTGGTGCACCAACATGTCACGTATCTTCTAGCAGCAAAATAGGCCATATAATACAAGCTAGAAAATCTGCCACGATATATACTGACCATGGAATAATTATTTCAACTTCAGAAAACAATATATATTTGATTTGGGAAAATTGCTATTATAATGCATTTACATAGTGCCTGATTAGCCAAGGGTAGAGGAAGAGACAATGCTAAATTAACCTACTGAGCATCACGGTTTAAATACCAGATTAACAATCCTGACTTTCGTTAGAATCAAACAAAAACTTAGACAGTTGACGCCACACTGTACATCTTTTAAAATCCAACTCTTGAAGATAATCTACATTTAAAAAACTTTCAGTAAACTATGGAAGAAGTTGGACAGCGGGTATTTGTGCCTCCTCCTGCCATGTTTTAAGTATAGCCCTGGCTGGCACAGCCAGTCAGTCTGGGATTACCATCCTTTCATGCACAATGACATCATCACATTTAAATTACTGGAACTACTTTTTTCTTGCTCTTTGAAAATGTGTTCTAAGCATTAGACAACAATCGAGTAATTAGCTATCAGCTGGAGACAGGACAAGGTTCACTTAAATCTCCCTGTGTTCAAGTCCTACTTGAAACACTGCACCACCCAAGACTGCATACTGTTCTAGCCAAAAAACTCATTTCCCCTTTATAACTGTATTTAGTATGATAAGCAGAGATGCATCAAAGCCCTTAAACTTTACATACCAGTCACACATTTTAGGCCGTACACATACCATAGATTTCATAATTTACCAATTTCAATCAAACAGGTTCCCAAAAATTCATTTAAACCCATTATAAACCCTGCCCCAGATCAGAGGAAATATCTTGCAATGAACTTGCCTCTCACCTCAGTTTTCTGCAAATCATTGCATTTTAATCTTACATAAATTCTGCCTAGACACTGCATGAGCCATACTAAAATGAAAGCCCAACAGCAGTCCGATTTAAATCCAGGTAACATTTCAAATTATCCTTTCCAACATTATTCTAGGTAGCTGAGTCAATTCATTCAGCTAGTTACAGGACAAACTCAAAATCAGAACTTCTGTCCGCTTGTCCAGTCCTCAACCCCAGTACTAATAAGCAAACAGACACAGTAACTCTGAGCAATCTTAGACTTTTGCTTACAGGAACCGACCAGGTCAGTTTTACACATTGATTCCTACTCCTTAATTACCATACAAAATGGTGGTTAAACAAGAGAAAATGGCACTCTCAACTGCCTACTCCATATATGGAATGCCTGCCCAAGCAGTTTAGGTTATTGTAGTGACAAAGTACCATAGATTTTAACCATTGCATATTGTGATCGAAGTGAACTGCTCATCTTTGATTCAGCAGCATTAGTACAGTTTTGCAAATGCAGTAACAGCTCGAGTGCTCTCAAAGATTAATACTGCACACTGGGAATCAGCTAATGCATACAGTTTCAATCCCCACATACTGCTGCTCTATTGCCATTTTACACCAAGTTATTATCACTGTTACAGTAATCTTTACTCTTCAGTAAATATGGGTGTGGCTACATTCATCTAGATTTACAGATGTTAAATTTCTACAGTGATGTCAAGGTGATGGGGATCAGTCAGGGTGTTCATATCACAAACAGAAATTGCTGGAAAAGCCCAGCAGATCCAACGGCACCTGTGAAGAGAAATCAGAGTTAACATTTCGGCTCTGGTGACCTGGTGCTATCAGACCTGCTGAGCTTTTCCAGCAATTTGTTTTTATTTCTGATTTACAGCATCCACAGTTCTTTCAGTTTTTATAGGGTATTCATGTCAATGGATATAGAACTTAAAAGGAGCAAGGAGGAAATCTATCATTTACAAAGCCCTATTCATAAATGTTCCATTATGAGGAAGTTATATCACTGAACAAAAGCCAATGACTTTGAGAAAACAATTCCTATTCCCATACTTCCAGTTCAGTAAAATGCCCAATTAAAATTAGAATTGTTCCCGTGACCCAATCCCAATACTGATCAGTAGTGAGTGCAGTGCAAGCTCAGGGAGCTTCTTACTCATGTGACGCTAGCGTTCCCATCCTGTCTGTGCTCAGAGCTCAGCCAATATTTACATTTGTAAACAATAACAGAATGAGAGGATTGGTTTGTCTCACGTGCTTTCCATGTGCTTTCGATTTATTGCCCATCTGCCATTACCATCAAAATACTGGAAGCTGTCCAAGTATTTCACACTGAATCTCACACTCCTGGCTGGCTCCCGAACAAAAGCCTTGAGCTTTCTTTTGAAATCCTGCCCAGTTTTATTTCAGGCTCTGACCTGATGAATGAATGCTGATTACTCCATGGAGTCTAATGTGTTGAACTGATGTCACAGTGTGCTCATTTCTCCCTGATATGTTCTACACACTTGGTCACTCTTGCCACTGCTGCAAACTCAGAAGGTAAAAAATGAATGCTGCCACCCTAACCCAAGCGTACAGTGTGCTGGCAAATCTCACAAAGCAACTCATGAATCCGGTTTAATGCATCTCTATCAATAAATAACTTCACATGCTGTCATCACCCAAATTTTACACAGTATCAGTCTAAAGACCACATCTCCATAACCTCCCACCCCCTCACCTCCCTGCCCCCAATTCCATTGAACCTTGATTAACAAAGCCATTTGATTAAAACGGATGCAGATCAGTGAGGCCAGCTGATAGGAAGTTTGAATTTGATATGAACATATAGTTACAAGATATTGTCTTTTCTCTCTTCAGTCTGATAGTTTGAATGCCAATTGCTTGCTTCTCAAGCTTAGTCCAGTTTCAACATGTCAGGCTCCGTTCAGTCGAGGTGGCCTACAGCATTAAACTGTTCCTAACTGACAATCTTGTCCTCCTCAAAAGAGCTACAAAAAAGGTTGGTTGGTGCAGAGAAACAGATTAAACTGCCAGACTGGCACAACAGACAGCACTCACATCTAAGCCCAGAAAGGTTCATTCAGCATCTCATTGCGAAGCATTCGAAGCAGACAGTGACTGCCTGAAATGGAAAGTGTTGCCTCCCTAACACCAACACCTCTCATCGAGTACAGCAAAACAATTTTTATTAACAGAACACAAGAGAATTATGTGTGAAATACAATAATTAAATCCAAGATATCACTTTCAAAAGGAACAAGTCAGCCTTGATGTGTTATCACCATGTGTAACGTTATCAACGTTGTGACAAAGACTCCTAAACGGATGGACTCTCCCACGGGAATTGGGCTTCAAACAGCAAAACTGGAAGGGCCCAGATTTGCAACTACAAGCTGTCAGCTGGGAGATGGGTCACTGTCTTTGCAGAAAATGGAATAGAATTTTTTTCCCCTCCACAAACTGCAAATGATCATAAGCTTCACAAAGTGGTGGTCTGGTGATTTTGAAAATGGAGCTAGTGTTTCGAATGCAAACCCCATGCCAAAGGAAACTATAGGAAAAGCAGGGTGCCAGCCGTTTTCTGCAACCTCTATTCTTTCTTCTCACTTTGAAGCTGACCCATCTGTTTGTGAATATTAAAACCATCCCCTCTCAACACAATTAAATGATACAACGTTCTTCAATGAACAATGGCCTAACAGGGCACAAATCCCAAATGTCACTTCATGAAGTGTACAATTTTTTTTATTTTCAAAAATAATTGACAAGTACATAAAGGTTCTAATTCAGTTCTGTACAGTCTTTGCAGAGAAAAACATTTGAATTTTGACATTTCTCTGAACTTTTGTAACAGGTGTACTCTGATAATCTATTTATATTCAGAACTTTCATGTAACCTTCAATACTTGTGCTTTGACAGTAATATTCTTTAGCAACTGAACAAACTGAGGCTACAAAAAAAGGGAAGCTTTTATTGCGAAAGCACTTACTATACTTAATATGTTGGATCATTTCAGGTAGCTCAACTTAAAAGCAAATTCCTCTGTAGAGCTCAGGTGACTGTCAATGGTTAAGACAGTCTACTGTGACGTTCTTGGTCAACTTCCATGTCACGTTGCAGAGATCCTGATCAACGTTACCAGACAAGAGACAGATCCAACATAGTTAAACATGATTTCCCATTGATAAAACTTTCTTTCTTTCAAGTAGTAACTTGTGCCATGTGCAAAGGAAACCAGTGGAAATTTCCAGAAGGCATCTGATACATACTTCAAAGATGGTAGCAAATAAAAGGTAGGTGCGCGTGTACGCGCGTGTACGCGTGTGTACTAACATGGCTAGCAAGAATATATGGGCTAGCAGTACATCACGAGTGGTGTGTCATGGGGTCATTACCAGGGCCTGAACTTTACAATTTGTATAAGTGACTTGTATGAAGGGACCAAATGCATGGCAGCTAAATTTGCTGATGATACAAAGATAGGTCGGGAAGTGAATTGAGAAGAGGACATAACCGATCCATATCCCTCCACAGGCTCCTTAAGCAAGTAGGCAAAGACCTGGCAAATGGAGTACAATGTGGGGAAATGTGAAATTATCCACTTTGGCAGAAAGAATTTTTAAAAAGCATGTTATCTCAATGGTTAGATGTTGCAAAGCCCAGATGCAGACAGATCTGGATATCCTGATGCATGAATTGCAGGTGGTTATATGCA
Organism: Rhincodon typus; assembly: GCF_021869965.1. Classification (NCBI taxonomy): domain Eukaryota; kingdom Metazoa; phylum Chordata; class Chondrichthyes; order Orectolobiformes; family Rhincodontidae; genus Rhincodon; species Rhincodon typus. Next base: position 13,845,382 of record NC_063358.1, on the reverse strand, counting down.
GGAACAGTAAATAATCAGGAAAGCTAATAGGATGTAATGGCTTATTGAGAAGGGAGTTGAATGCAAGAGTAGGTAGGTTATGCTTCAGCAATACAGGGCATAGTAAAGCTGCATCTACAGCACTGTGTAGTACTGGTCACTGTGCTCACAGAAGAATGTTAATACACTGGAAGCAGTTCAGAGAGAGTTTACTGGAGTAAAGCCAGGAATAAGCTGATTGCCTTATGAGGAAAGGCTGGACAGGCTGGGCCTGTATCCTCTAGAACTCAGAAGAATCAGAGGTGACTTAATTGAAACATATACAACCCTGTGGGGACTCGACCATATTAGATACTGAAAGAATATTTCCTTGCGAGAATCTAGAACTAGAGGTCAAGTTTAAAAATAAGGGGTTGCCCATATAAAAGAGAGGAGGAACAATGTTTTGAGGGTCGACTGGCATTGGAATTCACTTCCCCAAAAAGCAGTGAATGCATAAACCTTTAAATATTTTTTTTTGCAGCAGTAGATAGATTCTTGATAACCAAAAAGGGATGAAGGATTATTGGGGAAATTTAGAGTTGAGGTTAAAATATCAGCCATGATCTTGAGTGGCAGAGCAGGCTCAAAGGGCCAATTGACCTACTCTTGTTCATTTGGTAAGCTACAAGTTTAATGTCTAATGCTAATTCACTATTGCAATTTCTACTAGGTGTCAATTCTGTTGACCTTAGAAAACCCTGAATCTGTAAAGTAAAATGCATATATGAAAAAGCACCTATAAAGAAAAACACTTAAAATACTTCACCACTCCTCACCATGCTCAAATCACAAAGTTTGTACGTATAACATTGGTGAAAATGTTATCTGGATGAAGACAGCAACCGCAAAACCTTTGCAGCTAGTTAGTTTCGGTAAAGATCCATTATCTCACCCACCCATATGTCAACTGTGAACCCCTTGGCAGTGTCCCCCTGCCTCAAGCAGTTGTTTCACAGCCCCACCTGAACAAACATCATTTATGATGTAGGTAGCCAGGCTGAAGAGGAGATAAACATACATTTTTACAAAACATTCCCATGCATCCTGAATGAGTTAGTCACCCTCTGATAGAGGAACAGAAAACACTGTGCAGTCTAAGCAGTTCAAAAGCACTTTGACCTAAGAGGGATTTTAAAATAGCAAAATGATAGCAACACGTGAATGTTCTTGTCCCCAGTATAATTACAAAGTGACTATGTGCTCTGTCTCCAAGGCATGTGTGCCTTATTAAGAGAAAGGGCCAAACTATTTACAGCTCACTACTCCACAAGAACAATAGAGTATTTTTAAAAAGTAACAATGCATTTTTACAAAACCCTGTGTGCAGCAGGAACCCAACAATGGCTCTCTACACAGCAGCTTTTATTAGTTGTTTTCAATAAGTAAAACATTGAGGGAAACGAGGAAATTGAAACCATTGCTCTGCATTCAAGTGTTACATAACGAGTATTCATCTTTAAAAGTATGTTATACCTGCAGCTCAGCTGTAGCAGATCAGCAGGATCATTTCCACAATTGTAGCACAATTTGAAATACTTAAATAAAAGGCAGTGCTCCTGTGCTGGTAGTTAGGGGCATTCACATGATTGCTGCAATAGCCAGAAACAGCTGTGCCAATTTCCAATACAATAGTGCCTATGTGTGATCACATGGTTTAAGTACTCTAATCATATAATCTGCCCCTTGGTGATGAGTGACCGATGGCCTATACATGTAAATGAGAAGTTCATATGCACATAGAAGTACAACTTCCAACAGATCTCCGATTAATGCAGGGAACAGAAGTCATCCATGCTCATGGCACCAACAAAAAACTTTCCAATGTATTCAACTTGTACCAGTTCAGAGCAGAGTTTACACTCCGTATCGCTTTAGATGCATGACAAGGGAGCAATCTAACTGATCTACTATGGATGCATGCATGCACACATTAAAGTATCAATACTGACATTGCAAAGACCATATCTACTTGTTTTCTGTATTTTTGATTGTGGACTATTTAAGTAGTAAGGTAAGAAAATGCCAGGGAATTACAGACCCACGAGCCTGACATCGGTGGTGGGGGAAGATGCTGGAGGGAATTCTGAGGGATAGGATTTACATGTATTTGGAAAGATAAGGATGATTAGGGATAGTCAACATGACTTTGTGGTTAGGAAATCATGTCTCATTAACTTGATCGAGTTTTTTGAAGTAGTAACAAATAGGATTAATGAAAGCAGAACAGTGGGCGTGATAAATATGGACTTCAGTGAGGCATTTAACAAGGTTCCTCATGGTACACTGGTTGGCAAGGTTAGATCACATTGAATACAGGGAGAACTGGACATTTGAATACAGGACTGGCTTGAAGATAGGAGACAGCGGGTGGTGATGGAGGGTTGCTTTTCAGACTGGGGACCTGTGATCAACAGGCACCACAAGGATCGGTGCTGGGTCCACTGATTTTTGTCATTTATATAATGTTTTGGAGGTGAACATAGGAGCTGTGGTTAGTAAGTTTGCAGGTGACACCATAATTGGAGGTGTAGTGGACAGCAAAGAAGGTTACCTCAGAGTACAATGGGATCTTGATCAGATGGGCCAATGGGCCTAGGAGTGGCAGATGGAGTTTAATTTAGATAAATGTGAGGTGCTGCATTCTGGAAAGGCAAATCAGGGCAGGACTTATACACTTTATGGTAAGGTCTGAGGAAGTGTTGCTGAACAAAGAGACCTTGGAGTACAGGTTCATAGTTCCTTGAAAGTGGAGTCACAGGTAGACAGGATAGTGAAAGCCGTGTGTGCCTTTATTGGTCAGTGCATTGCGTATAGGAGTTAGGAGGTCATGTTGCAGCTGGGCAGGACATTGGTTAGACCACTTTTGGAATACTGTGTTCACTTCCTATCTCCCTGCTATAGGAAGGATATCGTTAAACTTGAAAGGGTGCAGAAAAAATTTACAAGGATATTGCCAGGGTTGGAAAGTTTGAGCTATAGGGAGAGAGTGAATAGGCTGGGATTTATTTTCCCTGGAGTGTCGGAGGCAGAGGGATGATCATAGAGGTTTATCAAATCAGGAGGGGCATGGATAATGTCCATAGCCAAGGTCTATTTCCTGGGATGGGAGAGTCCAAAACTAGAGGGCACAGATTTAAGGTGAGGCCGGGGGGGAGAGAGAGATTTAAAAAGGAACCATGGGGTAACTTTTTCACGCTGAGGCTGGTGTGTATATGGAATGAGCTTCCAGAGGAAGTGGTGAAGGCGGGTACAGTTACAACACTTAAAAGGCATCCGGATGGGAATATGAATACGAAGGGTTGAGAGGGATATGGGCCAAATGCTGGCAAATGGGGCTAGATTAATTTAGGATATCTGGTCAGCATGGATGTGTTGGACCAAAGGGTCTGTTTCCATGCTGTGCAACTCTGACTCTACGACTGAACTGGGAAAAGAACTGTTTTGAAAGCCAAGTACTGCTGAAGAATTATTGCCCTTTTTAAAATGCAAGTTACCTAACACTCATTATAAATGCTGTTTACAAAGCAGTTGGTTCAGACAGTGGGGAAAGCCTAGTTACAAACGAGCTGGAGCCAGGAGGGTGCTCTGCACAAACGGAGATTTAACCAGTAACAAGTAGCTGACTGGTCCGTGAAATGATAAACAGTTATCAATGGCAGGGGCCTTGTGCCTGCATGCCAACAACTTTGAGATTGGCTCCCAGTTGGCTGAGCAGCTTGGGAATGTGAATACTCAAGTTGTAGGCCATCAGAACTTTGGAAAGGAATTTTTTTTTACCTGCAGTAAAAAGCATCTCAAGCCTGAAAGTAGTTTATTTTCCCTTGTCAGTTGCTGCAAGTCTTTAATCAAGGCCATGTCTGCTGACACCTGCAACTGCATATGTGCCCTAACCTGGAAACAAGCATGTATACAAAACATCATTCCAATATATCATCATGCAAAATTTACATCATTTGCAAAAGGTCACAGGGTACATGCAGGGAAGGGATACATGTTATCTTGGACACAGGGACAAGACTGGATTGTTGTGGGGTGGGGAGGAAGGGGGCAGCATGTGAGAATTAAAGTGAAGCATTGTGCATATGCACTGGTATCAGCAAATGCAGTCTTTAACTAATAAGTCAGAAACTTTATTATCTGCACGCCAATCACCCCATTCATCCTGCAAACAAGTACAAGCGGC
>NC_063358.1:13776188-13841168 GCF_021869965.1 Rhincodon typus | reverse complement strand
GACAGACAGACAGAGAGAGGGGACGGGCGGACGGACAGACAGACAGAGAGAGGGGACGGGCGGACGGACAGACAGAGAGAGGGGACGGACGGACGGACGGACGGACTGACAGAGGGGACGGACGGACGGACAGACAGACAGAGAGGGGACGGACAGACAGAGAGAGGGGACGGACGCACGGACAGACAGAGAGAGGGGACGGACAGAGGGAAAGAAAGGAAGAAAGAAAAGAAGGGAAGATCGAGAAGCAGCGCTGAGCAGCGAAAAGATCATCTCAACAAACCCTGTATACAGGGACCATTGAACAACCAGTCTTTCCCTCTTACATTATATACATTTTTCTGTTGTGTCAAGCAGATGGGATTTGTTTAGAATAGCCACATGGTCAGTACAGACATGGTTGGCCGAAGGGCCTGATTTATATTATGTTCTATGTTCTGTATGTGTCTTGAGTGGGAGCTTAAGTGGGTCAGAATTTTAACTAGTAGAGTTATATGTCGATGTCTCAACAATGTTCATCTATAGTTACTATTTGTAATAAATAGTAAATTCTTGTTAAAGCACACAAACATAGTCTATGCTGGTCCAGGGGAAATTCAGGAATTCTGCTCTTTTTAAAATCTAACTTTTTGGGATCACCCTGGGAATAGTGGGGCTCTCAATTTACACTGCATTACCACAGTGAAATATAACATCACGCATGTATAAATAATCAGATCATATTCTTTGCTTTACTAGCTTAGAATACAGTTCCTGGACCTTGGAAAATTTAGTACAAAACATTCAGGATTTCTCATAACTAAAAAGGGAAAGGAAGAAATAGACCAGGAAATTACAGGCCAGGCTAACTTCAGTAGTGAAGTAATTCGAAAGAATTCTGAAGGGCAGAATTTGGCTGCATTTGGAGATACAGATTAATGGGGGATAGTCAGACAGGAAGATAACCAGGAGTGATAATGAGAACAATGCTTGTAATCCTATCCACATGGACTTTAGCAAGGTTTTCAATGAAGCTGCTCATAGAAGACTAGTCAAGAAAGCCCACGGACTTCAAGTCAATTTGCCACAGTGGATGTAAAATTGGTTGAGCGGTTGGAAGTCCGTTTCCATAGTAGGGTTCTGCAGGGTCCGGCTCTGGGTGTAGTGAAATGATTTGGACTTAAAATGTAGTGGAAATGATAAATTCACAGATGATAAAATTGGTAGGATGGTAAATAAATAGCAAGAACATTGATATCTTTCTGAAGTTTGCCAATGGATTGGTCAGCTGGACCAAGTAGTGACAAAGGAATTCACAGAAAAATAAGGTAATGCCCTTGTGCAGTGCAAACAAGGCAAGGGATTACATGATGAATGGCAAGATCCTGAAAAATACTCAAGATCAGAAGGACATGGATAAGCTTATTCACAGACAAAGGCAGGTAGATAATGGGTTAACGAGACAAATGGAACACCTGCCATTTTTAGCCAAGGCACCGAACACAACAGCAAGGTGGTTATGCTGCAATGTTTGAAACGGTATTCCAGTTATGACCTAACCCGACAGCAGTTCTGGTCTCTACACTATAGGAAGGATCTGACTGCGCACAGGCTGAGGTTGTTTTGCTTGGAGCTGCAAAGGTTGAGAGGGAACCTAACAGGTGTGTAAGATTGATTGGGGATTAATTAGGGTGGATAGAAGGCATATTTTCCATCAGTAGAGGAGTTTAACAATCGGGGGACATGGGGTTAAAGGTAAAAGGCAGAAGGCTAAAAGGCGACTTGAGAATTATTATTCACAGGGTGGAAGGAGTCTGGACATTTCCACCTGAAGTCAAGTCAGAAACTCAACAGCTAAATAGTATTTAAACATTCATTTGCATTGCCACAGCCTCCAGGGCTATGGGGCAGAAGTTGAAAAATGGCAGAGTAATCAGATCTTTGTTGATGAACATGGATATGATTGTCAAAATGCTCCTTGTGATCTGCAAGTGTTTAAGAGTGTATTTATTAAAGGTCTTCAGAAATTAAAACTCTCTAAATTTGGAACACTAATTCCAGTTAAATTCAATTAAGTCCTGGTGCTTAACTTTCTTAACAATTAAAGCCAGCAAGACAATATCTATTTCAGCTCAGAAACAAATGCAACTAAGGGGATTATAAATAGAAATTTTGATGTTCATTCTGTACATGATGCTCATCTCCAAAACATCAACCACTGCCACACAGTATTCACGGGGAAAAAACCAACTTGAATCATGTAGGCTACTGCCTCTATTAAGTTGCCCTTCTCAGATTCTTATCCTCACTGTGCACAGCATACCAACCTTAACTTTTACAGTTCCCTAGGATGGTGAAATAAAGATGCACAAGGGATTGCGGAGGTCAATCATATGGAAATTCAATGGATCAGCTGGTTTCCAAACCATAATGGAGATACTTTTAACAACAGACCACTACTTTTTCTCAAGGACGAGGTCTGTTGGTGACAAGGGGAATGCGAAGATCAACAGCATTGAAAACACATAATGGCAACATGATACACATTCATTTTAGATCTACGAATTCAAGTCTTTTGAGTTTGCCAGACATTGTGGGTGCAACAGCAATGAAAATTCAAATCTTTTCACCTTAAGCATGCAAGCTTGTATTGCCAAAAACCATTTCACTGTACACATTCCCTCAAAACAAAGGGCACTTCTCATGGCTGGCTGAGCCTGAACCATAACAGTAAGTATTAAGCACCTTGTGGTCAAGAGGCAGATTCCAGGAAGGATGGGAATGAATTTAAACACCAAACATACAACACAAAGAAATTAAAATATGTCTCCATCAGATTTTAATGTCACCAACAGTTATATTTGAACTCTATCAAAAATTCAAGCTAGGAAGTTTGAGCCATCTGAAAAGGCCAGCTGCCTTAGTGCATTTTTACTCAAAATACCCCTTAGCATTTCAATGTCAATGGCTTCCGTGAATCCAGTATTGTTATCGGCCTTTTCAGATGTTCCAAACTTGGTAGCCCAAATTTTTAAGGTTTAATCCAAATATGACTCAGTGATATTAAAACTTGATTCAGACACATTTTAATTTTATGTTATACGTTTGGTGCTTAAATTTATTCCCATCCTTCGTGGAATCTGACTCAAGAATGCGTTGCAACTGAAAAATATCTCTCTCAATAGAACGATGAAATATTCTAACAAATTAAGGCTCTGCCTATAAACATGAATGTATTTTAATTCAGCATTAAATAAATAAACTAACAGCACTTGCAAACATAGCATTTTGACAGGTATGGTTCTGTAGTCCCATGATACTGGTCCAGAAACTCATGATATCTTTCATTGAATCCTATAGTTTCAAGTTGTGAAATGAGAACATTTTACTGCACATAACAACATAACATACATGCAAAAGTAAAACAAAGAACTGAGGATGCTGGAGATCTGAAACAAAAACAAAGGCATTGCAGAAATTCAGTAAATCTGGCAGCATCTGCAGAGAGGAAAAAGAATTAATGTTTCAAACCCATCCAGCACTTTGTTTTTATTTAATATAAATGCAAGCTGCCTCAGGCTAGCCAGTGTTTTATCAAGTTTTAGCACAACCTCTGCAGCCCTACTTGACACCAAGGATTGTCTTCTCAACTTGTCCTGTCACCTTCAGCGATTTGCATACACACACCAGTTGTGATATTAGTTGCAACCTATCTTGAACTCCCAAAATGCAAAATATAAAACAAAACACAGTGTTGGAGAAACTCAGGAGGTTTGTCAGCATCCATGGTGAGAGAAACAAGAATTGATGTTTCAAGTCCAGCATGACTCTTCAATTTCTCTGTAGAGGAGTCATACTGGACTGAAAACATTAACGGGTCAGACCTGCCGAGTTTCTCCAGCATTGTGTTTGCTTTCCAGCATCCACAGTATGTTACTTTAAGCCAAATATAAACACAGACTTCAAAACTCTAGGCCACATAGGGGCTCAGTGACGAGCTGCATCCTCTCAAGATACAGTTGCCAATAAAAACCGTTACACCAGGATGTTCAGAGTGGAGTGCAGATTACTAAATTCATTGAATTGTAACAAATTACTATACTTCAAATGAATTGCTAAATATATCACAATTAGGAATCAAGTAAATTGATTTGCATGTCAACAACTTTCTGAACTAATGATCAAGTCTGAATAAATAGGAAAACCTGTGGCAGAGCAAGTGTGAAGTTACTTGCTTCCAAATTATAAAAATATAAACTGGAATATTTCTAAATGATGAGAAAAGAAGTGTAAAGGAGGAGAGAGATTGGGATTCCAAAGGATAAAAATGATAGGTACAAAAAGCAAATGGAAATGACTAGTGGAATGTTGGTGCAATTTCAAGACAGCTGGGGAAAAAAAAAGTGATGTTCCAGTTGAACAGAACTTTGGTCAGATCCCAACAAGTGTATTTCTTTCAAAATGGACGTCATGCCCCAGGATGAATATACTGACTTTGGAGGATTACCACACTGATTCACTGGAACAGTACCAAAGACCGAAAAGGTTAAAGTTACAAGACTGATTGCACAGACCAGGGTGAGAAGATTGATAAGAGATCAGCTTTTTTAAAAAATTGAAGAATTATATAGGGTAAATTCATAAAGCAATTTGCTATGACATAGGCAATAAGAAAAGGGCAATTTTAAATATTCAGGAAGCATATCTTCATAAAAGGAGCATTGGAACAGTGAATTCTCTCCTTCCAAAAGGCTCTGGATGCTGGGGTCAAATTAAGATTTCAAGACCAAGAACAATAGATCCCTGTTAAATAACAGTACCAAGCACTATGAAACAAAAATGAATAAACAAGTCAATGTTTAAATCAGCCATGATCAAAATAAATGGCATAATTGGCTCAAAGAGAGTACAATCTGATTCCTGTACTTTCATATGCTAAATTCTAGCAAGTATTCATCCTTGGCCTCCATTTTTTCAACTACAGGCTACCCTTCAGTAACATTGCCTAGATAACCAAGCTGCTTCTAGCTTCATCTATCCACACTTCTTTCAACTCACTACCATCACCATTCTACTAGAAATTAAATAATCGAAGAGTCAAGATTTCCTGCAGCTTAACATTACACCGAGAAAATCCAAAATTACTCAGCTTCTGTCAAAAATGCCAGATTGACTATCCTCTCTTTGATTGATCACTTAACATGATCCAAAGGTTGCAAAAGGGATGCAGGATTCAGAGTCCATCACTTCTGCTCTGACAATTTAGGCTCATCATTTTCTACCAGAAATACTTCACAAATACAACTTTTTTTTTTACAAAAAGGAATGGATGACCACCTTCAAACATTACAACTAGTCAGTTTTATTACAGGGGCTATCCAAAAGATATTAGTCAAAGCTCAAAGCAATTACTGAGTTGAGACTTCCAGGCTCAATGTTAAGACTATCAAATAAAACAGTTCCTTTCAACACAATGAGAGGAGGTCATTAATTTCAAAATAAAGTCTTAACAGAATTTAGTGGGCTTATAAACATGCACTAACTTGGAGGGCAAGACTCATGTCGTGCTTGTGGTAAACAATGACCTGGCAACAATTTCCTGAAACACTGGCGTGCAATAAACTATGTGGATACAACCCAAATGGATTTCCATTCCCAGGGTCATTCCTCATAAGATACAACTAGCTGCATGACCAAAGCCATAAAAAGCAGGCTTGATGCATAAATTCCAAGAACAGCAAATCCCAGTCTATTTCAACATGTTTCCACAAGCAGAATTTCCAAAAATAAGTGTCAATCGATTCATTAATATTCCTATATGGCCACCACTTCCAGCTTCATTAACCCCTTCAGTCCCAAATACAGCCTAAGATATCAAACAACAGGCCTATTTAAACTTAATCATTCAGGCACTTCACCATCCTGCAATATATTCTCCTTTCTCACTCATTTATACTAGACTGAAAAATTCTATACTAGCTCAACAGTAGGACACTACTTCTGCTTCTCAAACCTGATTTTAAACCAATTCAGGCTAAGACGAAAAGTCCCAACAGTTAAAAGCCACATATGGTCATATGGATAAATGTACACTTGTATGCACAGAAATACTGTGAAAGTTTGTGACAAGTACTGACTAGGATAGCAACTGGTTACTTCAGCTTATTTCTGAATTAAATGGCACATTATCCAAAGTATGGATTTGAGATTTCAGAAATTAGCGTTTAAATGCGTTTGCTTATCAAACAACATATCAAACCAAGATTAATTGGGGAAAGCAAAGTAATTCATATAACTTCAAACTATTTAATGGCTGAACATCCAAACAAAAGCTGCACGGATACACCTTGCAGTGCTGGACAAGGATCAGCCAGTTCTCAGCTATGAAAGAGATGATAGTTGATTATAAGAAAATGACACACTTGGCAAATTAATGATCAGTATAAATTTTCACACTAGAGAGAGGACAAATTACCAGCAGCACAAGGGAATATTTCTTTTATTATTTGTTCATGGAATGTGGCCACCACTGACCCTGCCAGCATTACTGCCCATACCAATTTGCCCCTTGAAACCAGTAGCTTGCAGGGGCCATTTCAGAAGACTGTTAAGAATCAACCACAGTGCTGTGGGTCTTACGTAGAGCATGTAAGGAAAGGAACAACAGATCACCTTCCTGAAAGAACACTGGGAAATCAGAATGGATTTAAACAACCTACATGATTAGAGACGGTGACCATTAGGCATTCCAGATTTTTGTTGAATGCAAATTTTACCACCTGCCGTGGCGGGATTCAAACTCATGGCCCCAGAGCCAGAGTATGGGTCTCTAGGTTACTAGTCCTGTGATATTATCAATATTCCCCTGCCTCCCCACAATGTAATCTAAAAAGGAACTCTGCAAGAATTTACTTTAAAGATGGTAACTGAGAAAATAAGACAGATCAATCCATATATGCAATGGTTTCCAACTCAAGGAGTCGAAATTGCTGAGGAAATGGCATATGTTGGACACAATTCTTCCAAAATTCTGTTTCGGGAATTGTGCCGTTGGATGGGAATTTGTGAATATCACTCCATTATTTGAGAGAGGGAAGAGAGGAATCTCAACCATAAAGATCTCTACTGGCGCCTTAGATGTTCACCTGACTCAGATGGAGGGATAATATATCCAAGTCTGAAGATAACCCCAAGTTGGGACCCAATGCAAATTGTGGAATGTTAGGCAAAAGGTCACTAAAGGACAAAGAGGCTAAATGTGTGGGCAAAAATATGGCAGATGGAGTTCACGTGGGGTCTCTCTTTTCTGGTAGAAGACCTGTGAAGCAGCAAATTGATTTAACTGGCGACACAGAAATGGCCACTGACAAATTTAAATAATACTCAAAATAATTACCAGGATTTTGACATTTAGAGAGGAAATTATAATTCAGTTTTATACAGACTTTCTGGAGTAATAGTAGAGTAACCTCCACCCCAGGAAGGCTATGTTGGCCTTGGAGCAGATGCAATATAGATGTGCCAAAGCAAGTTGGCCTGTCTTCCTTAGAGTTTATAAATGATTGAGGAATGATTTAATCAAGGTGTTAACTCTGAAACATTTCCTCAAATCACAGTGGAAGCAAATTTTCAAGTCAGATTGATAAAAAATTGTTATTGTACAAACATGTTAAGAACAACAATGAGTAAATGGAGTTAAGCACACAACCAAAAATGAAATTAATAGCACAACAGGCTTCAAGGACTAAATCACGTAGCTCCTGTTCCTATGTTCTAACAATTTTTAACAGAGGGAATTAGCATGGCAAAGTAACGCTGATCCAGGCTGTGAAATCAATTAAAATTCAAGCATGGGAGCACAAACCTGGAAGTTTCAGTGAGAGCCCAAATATAACCCCTAGGCACATACTAACACCTCAGGATCAAATGTGTAGACAAATGGCTCACATTGTAGCTAAAGCGCAGATAAAGGAAAGACGAGGATGGAACAGGTTCCACAGTGGACAGCAACTCAAACTTAATTGTAGACATCTAACTGAATGCACATTAGTTGAAGTAGGTAAAGCACAATTTAACAGTGAAAGTTTCAAAATACGAAGAACAACTTTCATTTATAGTCACCACCTCACATCATTTAAGAATGTAAATTTTTCTTTTTCTTTTCGCCTCTCCACAAGGCAACCAGTTTATATCATAACAAGACGATGTGGAGACAAGTTTTGTAATCACAACTGATTAATCTCTGTGGTATAAATTCTTAAAAACACAGGAAAAAGTGGTTATAGAATAGTATAATGGAAATCAAGCTCTGTAATAAACAATTTCTCAAACAAATCCTCTTCAAAAAACACCAGCTGGGTGGATGTGAATCGTCAAGTGTTTGTTCACGAGCTGCATACTCATTACAACACAACTAATAACCAGTTCAGAACCCCTTTTATTTAAAGCTTTTCTCAAATTCACAGCTTAATAACACTAACCATTTGCATGGAGGAATACATCAATGTACCTTGCTGGCTGTGGATAGGACAGCAGCCATTTACAAGAATGTAAAAGTCAGCCTATCACTCAGTTCAAAGAATTGCTTTTGATAGGCTTGAGACTGCACAGATTTAAAGAAACATTAGCAATATTTCCTAAAAATGGAATTCTCCTACCATCCATTTCAATGCAGAACAAGTACCAACACTTCAGAGGAACTGTAAGCCTGGGACAAGATAGACATTTGATGTTAACCATTGGTTACACCCACAACAAGCATTTACAATTTAATTTAAATAGCAGAAATCTAATTCTCCACAGCAACTGCACACATATTCTGAGCAGCAGCTGACCAGAACTGGCACAACATTTGGTCAGAGCAAAATGAAATCAGAAGGCCCCAGTTCAGTAAAAGAACCCTGTGGAACTTCTCAATCAAATTTAACAATTTTGAAGCAGATTAAAGCCATTATAGGAAGTAACAGACTTTGCAAAACAAAAATTAAGGTATTTGATTAAACCACATCAACATCCACATGAATGGAATCAGCTTTTTTCAAGCAGAGTGGACATGTGTTTTAAAATGGTCATTAATAAATTTACACAACTGAAATGGATGCTAACAGTGAATTATCCTACAACCATCCAGACAAAAGATAATGGGTGGGTAAAGGGTGAACCGCTGACACAAACATTCAATTCATACTTTGGATTTTCCCAAAAATGAACAGTAAAATATCAGTACAAATTTACACTTAATTGCCCTTGATGGTTACAGTCCAAGATTTGCAGTCATGGTAATGCTTTTACTAAATGAAAACAATGCATTTTCAAAGCTGACACATCGAATTGGCTCAGCAAATTGCCACGGCAACAATACTTATTGCACAGTCGACAGTGGCACATGCCTTGCTGTTCACGGGAGGTCAGAGGTCAGCAGCAGAGTCAATTACTGCAGAAAGAGATCATTAACGCTGCAGGAAGCCCAAAAACATCCTTTAACACCTACTTCCTTCCTCACTACTAATCACTCAAAGACTGTTTGGCAATCTTGATCCCACAATGTGTGAATCGTCCTTTAAAACCTCTCACTCATACACTAGCCCACATTTCCAATGTCCCCTGACTTGTGCATTTAAACCGTTTTCCCTCCAGTGGAACTTAGCTTTTCCACATCAGTATTTTCATCAATTCTCATGACCTACACCCAAGTTTAAAGTACAGAGTAAAAGGTCATTTTTATTCAATGGAAATGGTTGAAGTTTCGACCCTTCATTTTCAGTTTCAACAGTTTTAATCATAGAAACCTAGAAACAACAGAATACCTATACTACAGACAGCTGAATACAAGAGTGAAAACTATTCCAAGATTTCATCTTCATCGAAGCATATATCTACATTTTTTTTCTTTATTCAAGCACAGGATGAGGGCATCGCTGGCCAGGCTGGATTTATTGTCCATCCTAATTGCCCAGAGGGCAGTTGAGAGTCAACCACATTGCTGAGGATCTGAAATCACATGCTGGCCACACCAGGTAAGGACCATAGTGAACCCAGATGAGTTTTTCCGATAATCGACAATGGATTCATGGTCATCATTAGATTCTTAATTCCAAATATTTAGAATTCAAATTCCACCATCTGCTGTGTGGGATTCGAACCTGGGTTCCAAAAAAACCTAGGTCTCTGGGTTAAAAGACCAGCGTTAACACCACTAGGCCATCACTCTCCCCTTGCCCATACTTGGTTTATTCTATTCCTCAATCAACTTGAACCGTTGCCATGGGCGTAAGAATTCATTCACATCAACATACTCATTGCTTGAAAAAAGTTGATTCCACAAGAGTGGATGTGGGTTTTAAAACTATCAATAAATTTACGCAATGGAAATAGATGCTAACAGCGAATTATCCTTCAACCATCCAGACAAATGGTTATCCAACCAGCTTGTATTAAGGGTGAACTGCTCACACAAACATTCTACGACAGACATGGATAGGGTGAATAACCAAGGTAGGGGAGTGTGAAACTTGAGGGCGTAGGTTTAAGGTGAGAGGGGCAACATTTTCACGCAGAGGATGATAATTATATGGAATGAACTGCCAGAGGTGGTGGTAGCATGTACAATTACAACTTTTGAGAGGTATCTGGAAGGGTACATAAATAGGAAGGGTTTAAAAGGGATACAGGCCAATCGGTGGCAAGTGGGACTAGATCAGTTTAGGTTATCTTGTTGGCGAAGATGAGTTGGACTGAACAGCCCGTTTACATGCCGTATGACTCCAAGTCCACCCTTCACAGTTAAACAGCTAGCCAATACAGAAAGAAAGACTATTTGGTTGAGGAATTACTCTGGTCTATGGATTTGTGACTGAGCAAGAGACCAGGAGAAAGAAAAATGGGTGGCACTCTGGTCATCATTTAGAAACTAATAGCTGTATTCCAATGTTTTAAATGGCTGAAGTTGGTTTCCTTCTCTTCTACCCTATCTCAAAATCAACAGAACATTTACTCTTTGCAGGTCAAATCATAAAAATAATCACTTGCCCCAAAACCTGAAGGGACCTCTGCAACTAATCTCCAAAATCCCAAACAAGGGTTTAATGCCTCAATCGATTGCTGGTTTGAATTGTTGAAATTTTAAATTATTGGTGCAAGGAACGTTATGGGCAGAATAGTAACAGTCCAACAGGTCAGTGGTTCGCGGCCTTGTGTGTGAATATATAAAATTATTAAAACAGCCTTTGACACAACACTAAGTTCTCAATTGGAAGGTGCTCAATATTCTGAAAACAGCAGCTTTTGGATTGAAGTAGATGTAACAAAAATTATTTGCACTATAGGTAACATGCTGAAATTTTTTTCTAAACTGTATAACAGAAAATAAATACCAAGCTCAGTAAAACAGGACACCAGGGCCTCATCAAGGCATAACACAAACAGGATGCTTGGGCCCTGATGCAGCATAACCAAATACAAACAGGAAGCGAGGCCCTGAACAAAGTCACTAGAATAGTAACAGGAAGCAGGCCCCCACTAAGTATCAATGCACAGTCAATTTACAACCAAGCACCCAGCTCAATGTATAGACAACTATACAATGTATACAATAAGCAGACTACAAATCAGAATTTGGTTGGCTTGTCCTCTCTAGCCAGAGGCTGCATCTACTGAAATAGCCCCAAAAGTGAGAAATTCCCTGTAAAATCAGCCTCAGGTTATGGACCATTTATTCAAATATCTGCCAAAAAACATCAGCACTCACTACGTTGAGACACAAGAAATATTTGAACAAACTGGATGTGCACAACACAACGTACAGCAAATTAAACATTACCTCCAATCTCATATTTCTGTATACAGAAGCCACTGAAGAACAATGGTAATTATGGGACAAACTCTCATAATAAATCAAAGTTAAATGTTTACGTATTACAACCCTGCAGTAACAAAGAAAAAGATACACCTCCAACACCTAACATATGTATAAGCTCTCAGCAATAGTTATGTCACACCTATTTTCAAATGCTAAATAGTGCTGTACCTGCTAATCACCAGTCAGCAAATAGTTTGCACCTCACCAAACATACAAAACCATTTTTCCCCACAACTAGATATTTTTCTTCACTTGCAAATTCAGCAACATTACTGAGGCAGAGGACACTAAACCAAATAGCTCAGCTTCTCCACCAAAAGTATTTAAATTCTAAAATGGGTGAGAGTCTGGTAAGATCGAATAAAACTCTGCACCAATGTATCAAATCGAGAGTTTTAGTTCAGCAAAGGTAGTAACAGAAATTTCAAGAGTGTGCAAATTCCCCTCAGAACAGTGCAAACACAAACTTTAAATTCCCCTCCCTTTATATTGTTGTACCTGGGAAACAGGCTGGATTATAGCAAACAACTTACAAGCAGTAACACAATCCATTTTCATTGGAAAGCTTAGGTTGCAGCTCCGGAAAAACTCTAATTATAAATCAACTGTTAGATAGTTAAAAATAAGCCGTGTCCAGTAATGCAACAAGACCTGGACAATATTCCACCTTGGTCCAAAGAGTGACAAGTAACATTCACACCACAAATGTCAGGCAATGACCATCTCCGGTAACAGTCAGTCAATCTAAGTGTCCATGTCCACAGATGAACACAAGAATTACACATTCACTGAACTATTTAAATACACAGCATTTGGAAACATCTGCAGAGTAATTCAAAATTGAATACACGGTGAGTACTGCCAACTCATTATCCCAATCCTAAAGCTGAAAAGCAGAATTTGGGAGCCAGAATTATGTCAGCAGGTTGAGGAGTAAACATTAGTGAGGCATGTCATTTTAGCAAGTTGTTTCACATCATCTGTCGCAAAAATCAATTGTAATTGTGGAGCAAATACCTTCAAAAAAAAAAAAAAGAAACACAACAAATTAGAGACACGTGCCCAACAGCAACAAGAATCTGTGGGATATCACTGAATTTTGATCTCTAAATTACAGGGCTCAAAAAAGTCAGCAGAAAATCACTATTGACCAACTTTCAACAGCAAACCTTCTAGTTTAGTCATGAAACAGGGCAACCGCTTACTACGTTCTAGTGCATTAAGAAAAGCATTTGGGCCCCAGAGAAGGGAATGCAACAGACAGATGTAAAACCCTCTCACAGATAGAATATGACAGATGAGAAATAGCAGAGGTTTGAGAGAGCAAAGCATAGTGCCAGATCACCTCACTCAACAGGAGGGACTCTCACCTTCTGTACAGTGGTGTTTTCAGGGCTTCAGCCATGGGGAAAGCAAACTTCTGCAACTTCTCCTCAGCAATGTGCCCTTAACTATTAATTTAAACACAATTAAGTTTTCCTCTGATCGTGCTTTACTACGCACACACTTCATCCAGACCCTTCTGTACCTCCAACTTCTGGCAGTTTTTCACACCAACCTCCATTACCCCATTTTCATTGTTCAACTGGACAGGGCACCTCCTGAGTCCATTCTTATCTATCCAGTCATAGCAAGAGAACCTCCTGCAATAAATCATCTTCCCCATTTTTACACCCAAGGATTAATTCTCTTATTTTGGCATACATACACCTCCCTTCTCAAGTTCCACATGTATTCATTCATTTGCTGGATTTAGATATTGTTAGCAAGGTCAGCAATTATTGCCCAGCTGCACTATCTCCCTCTGCAATTATTGCTCTGACCACCTGCCACAAGGCCAGTATGGTAGCCATGTCTTTCAGCACTCGGCCAGTTTGGTAAGTAGTGGTGCAACACAGCTACTCTTTTCAACGGAAACTGAAGTCTCACTTCGTACCAAGTGATCAGGACAGGAGATACACAAGAGTGAATGGTGGAAGAGTCAGCAACACTGCATAACAGGCATCCTCATTAAACCTTGCCTGTATCAGATTACTGCTTGACGAGTCCGAGAGACGGCAATTCCAATTTTGCCACAGATTTTGAGTTAGCAGGCCATGTCTTCTTGAATCCGAATCCAATGCAAAATAGCTGTCCAGTATCATTACTGAACTTTCTGTAGCTGTTTGATACAATGTCTTGCAAGGAGGTCCCAGAAGACAGGCAAAAGTCAACCATTTTGCTGATGTCTGAAGGCCAGAGCATTCGCACTACAATGTTCAGTCTCCATCTTCCAGTGTCACCAATTCCATTACTCCGCCTAGCCACTTTCTGAAGCTGAACTGGACCAATCTGCAATCGCAGCCACCTTTTTTAACCACGATTTGTGCTACCAACCACCTATCTTATCCATCACGAGAACTACCACTCTTGAAGAGCTGGTCCTGGTGTCCTGGTCAATATTTATCTCCCAAGTTAACATCAAAAAAAAAAACAGCAATTTGGTCATTATCACATTGTTATTCATGACAGTTTTGTAAGCATATGGCCTGTCTTGATTCCTTCGTTCTGACAGTGACTACACTTCAAATGTATTTAGATTCAAAGAATTTTGAGGTGGCAGGTGGTCATGAGAAGCACCAATGAGGTGAAGTTCTCTAACTTCCACTTCCATTACACTGGTCAATTCCTCCATCATATCACAGCTTAGGTGCAACAGAAAATAGGCTCATGTCATCTTCAAACTAAACATCCCAACAATTTTTGAGCTGATCTCCACTACCTATCCTCCTCAAATTTGATCTCATCCAAGACTGTTCCCCATATCTTAATTCATACAAAATTCATTCATCCATTGCACACATACCGACACTTAGATCACAATAACTTGTTTTTAAAATTTTCACGCTTGTGTTAAGATTCCTCTATGACTTTGCTGTTCCTCACTATTAATCTCCTCCAGTTGACCTCTTTCACAGTCTCCTTTGGACCATTAGTGGCCATGCTTTCAGCCTTGGCTTTAAGTTCTGGACTGCTGTTTTCCCCCACCCCCTCCCCCTCCCCCCAACAGGTGTCTCAATGTCTCGGCCCATCTCCTTTCCTTTAAAGGTGCTCCTCGAAACCCATATTTTAAGCCCATTATTGGGGCCCTCTTGTGGCACAGTGGTAGTGTCCCCACCTCTGGACCAGAAGGCCTGGGTTCAAGTCCCATCACTCTAGAGGTAGGTAATTACATCTTGAACAGCTTGATTAGAAAAACAGGTTAAGCCCTTGAGTTTGGACACTTGTTTTAACTTCTCCTCCTATGGCCTGGTGGCAACTTAACAGATTATGCCATTATTGCCACATTGGTCTAACTAACGTTTGTACAAGATTAACATTATCTCTACACTTCTATTCTCCCACCCTCCAGAAATTTAAACTCTACTACATTTTTCTGAAATAGAATAGCAGCTTTATGAAGTGGTCCATGATCTTTCAAAGATCTGAGTCTTTGAAGCACAAACTCTCTGCACTTCTACTCCTTTTAAAACTTTACCCTTTTACCATGTTTGATCTTACAGAACTGATAACCCAAGACTCAAATAGGCATACTGAACTAAATAATAACATTAGCTTCAAAACTGTACATTATACCTCACATTACAATACTCAAGGAACTTCAAGTTATCGTAATTCCACTCTTTTAAAAAAAAAACTGGAAGACCAGATCCCATTCAGGTTGCTGTCAAGCAACCAATCACATTTTCCTTAGCACTAAAAAATTATTCATGAAGAAATGTTACAACGCAAAGAACTGCGCACAACCACAGAAAAATTCATATTGCACATCAAATAAAAACAAATTGCCAGGAACACACTCATCCCATGAGAGAATAAATAAAAGTTAGTCTTGGGGCAAAAGTTCTGTGCAGTCTGCTGCCAATTGTGGCAGAAAATGGCAGAACTGGCCATTTGTGTCAGTCCTGAGGATTCTGCCCATTACTGAGCTATGACAGGAGATCACTAGAGTATCCTATCAGGGTAAAATGTCAACTTCTGTTCAAACTTCCTAGGCCCACATTTAATATGAAAATTGCCAATGCAAATTCATCACATTGTAATTGAGTCTTCCATCCAGTAAAGGGACTGCAGCATCAACATTAGCAGCACAACTACAAATTACGAAGTGACTTTCTTCTACAGACATTCTCCATTATAAATTAAATCAGCAGAATTTGAAATGGCAATATTAAAAAAAGGATAAAATGAATGACTTTGAAGTGTGAACTGAATTCTTGTCTAACTAACGACACCAATCCTCTAAGTCCACTCCAAATGAAACCTACATAGTTTCTGAAGCACATTTAACAGCTTATCCCAAACACAGCACCATTCCTCAACAGAATGTGAAAAGAAGCTGACAAGATGAAGAACAGCAACTTCCAATCTTTCTTACTGCAACAGTGTTGCCATTTCCCTTGCCCTCAAAAATACCTAGAATTCTTACTCTAGCACCAATCTATTAAAATACCTGCCATCAACTGAACGTCCAAGCGAGCGATGCAAGAACTCGGTGGCACTCACCGGCAAGCTGGATGGACGTCCCTGCTGCATGAGAGTCAGCTCCTCCTGATTGGGTTTGTTGGAAGTCAACCCCTGTGGAGTCTGAGTGGCAAATGCTTCCTGAGACAAATCCTGCTACAAGAAAGATAGAAAAATATAGATCTAAGCATTCTGGGATTGTACAAAAAAAAATAGTCAGAACTCAACCAGTTTGATTCGTAACAAGTCAGTTAATTACACCTGTATCAGAGGGGAGGGATGCAGGCAGGCTACAATAAGATACAGATGAACATACAGTATCATGGGGCTACCCATAACAATTTCTAGCTATCTGTTTCTTCCAATAAGCATCTCGGGTAGCTGCTAATGCGAGTTGGAATGACAGGAACACCTCAACCGATTTCATAACTAGCAAAAAAATACAGTATAATGATACAGCAACCAAGGAAGAACATGCGACAGTCAAACCACTGCCAATCCAAACAGTTGCCAATTAAAATATAAATTGTAGAAAAAGCAATATCCAGCTGAATTTCGAGTTCACCTTCTGCACATGGATTCGTGAAAGCAACACAATAATGCCTGATGAGAATTGGAAATATGGGACATTGGAAAAATGTTTTTCTTCAAGGCCTAACATAGAACATACTTGCTGTACTGGGAACCGTTGTTGTTGAGGATAGGAAGGCTGTTGCTGGTTGTAATATGGTGTCTGGCCCTGCTGACAGTAACCGGCTGCACCCTGCTGGTTGTATGGAGGCATCTGCACCGGGGGAAAAGAACATTTGAAAATGTGATCTTCACGATTCATCATAGCTTATACAAATATACTTCAAGTTCACACTCAGAAACAGATGCAAGTGTGTTCCAAAAATCTACTGACGAAGAACTTAACTGATTCGACTTGAAGGAGCACTGTTACCCAAATTCTGTTATTGGTTGAACAACATTAAAAATGTGTTTATTCAGAGTTACAAGCACCGTGTAGCAAAGCAGTGCTTCCAGCCGGGCACAGAAGAGTGTCATTGGAAAGGAAGCAGCTGCAAGCACCACAGTGTTGGAAATATGCAGCAGCACCAATCAGGACTGACTTTCTATGCTGGAAACTGCTTAATGCACATCCAATGTTACAAAGCAACACTCATTAGGCTCAACAGGGCACTCTTGTCTTTGAATAAAGAAATGGTAATTTTAGAATATTGTACACCATTTTTATTGCATAAGTGGTCTCTGCAAAATAGTACAGACAGGTTACATACCCAGAATCTCCTGAATGCACTTACTTTTTCCCCATTCAATATTTGCCCCACTTGTTGATGTGGTATTTACCCAAGAACATTTCACATACATCTTCCATCCACAGTCTCTAACTTACACTGAAAGCATAAACTTAATACGAAGGAGAGCAGAGGAGAGACGGTGGCAGGGTCTGGGAGGTATTTCTGGACAGCTCTAACCAGAACATAGTCACAGTCCTTGGAAAATTAGGTTCAGCAAAGGGAAGACTTGGCTGATAAGGAATCAGGCAGCAGGGCAGTTGAGAAGGCTATTATGCAGACATAAGCCCTATCCAACCAATACAACCAATGTACTCACTACCCGTAAAGGTCAAAGGTAAAGGCCGCCAGGGAACAATGCAGACCAATGCACCAGGACTCAGAGGACTGTGAAGTGGGTAAAACAGCATTTGTGATAGCAATAGGGGATCCTATAATTAAAGGAGGCAGACAGTCATGAACAAGAGTCCCAAAGGTGTGTCGTGTCTCCCCTCTACCAGGACTAAGGGACATCTCACACTGAATAGACAGTACACCAGAAAGAGATAGGGTCATGGTCCACCACATGCAAATTAGCACCTCAAACAGACCAGGTGGTTAAAATGTAAAGCAGAGAGCAAACTAAACGCCAGGGGGAATTTGTGGATAAAAGTATACAACAGAACAACTGAGGGCAAGGAAAGAGACATACATTAAATACTTGGATAGGAAGGATATAGGACAGAAAAAGTCAAAAACACAATTAAGAAAGCAAAGAGGAACAACGAAACTAAAATTACCAAGGAACACATGATGGGAATAGGGCCATTAGTGAAGACACAGGAAAAGACCACAGCTAACAATAAAAAGAGATGGTAAGAATATTAATAATTGTGCGTCAATATTTATCAGAGATATTAGAAAAGGTAGACATAATATCAAATGGTAAAATGAATAAAATAAACATTTTGAATTCAAAAAGGAATGTTTGAATAAACTAAAACTAGAGGATAAAAATCCCTCGTCTAGATGGATTTAATTTGAATTGAATTACTGTCACAAGGTATAGCGAAAAATGGTCTATAGAACAGAGTACAGGATACAATGTTACAGCTGCCGAGGAGATGCAGAGAAATCAACATTAACATTTGAGGGGTCCATTCAAAATTCTGATAAGAGGGGAAGAAGCTGTTCTTGAATCAGTTCAAACTTTTGTATAAACTTTTTTTTTTAAAAAAACCATCTGCTGGATAGAAGAGAATTGAAGAGAATATAACTGGGGTGGAATGGGTCTTTGATTCTGTTGGTTGCCTTCCTGAAGCAGTGGCAAGTATAGATGAAGTCAATAGATAGGAAGGCGGTTTGCATGGTGAACTGGGCTGTGCTCAACTCGTTGTAGTTCCTTTCAGTCTTGGGAAGAGCAGTTGCCATATCCTGCTGTTATGCATCCAGATAGGATGCTTTCTATGGTGCATTTATAAAAATTTGTAAGTGTCTTTAAGGACATGTCAAATCTCCTTAGCCTCCTCAGGAAGTAGCAACATTGCTGCGTTTTCTTGATTGCAGTATCAAAATGGGGGGACCAGGACAGACTGCCACTCCCAGGCATAGGTGAGCTCTCCAAAAGACATTTGGATAAGTACATGAATAAGATATGTTCGGAGGGATATGGGGCCAAACACAGGCAGGTGGGACTAGTTTAGTTTGGGTTTATGGTCGGCATGGACTGGTTGGACCAAAGAGTCTCTTTCCATGCTGTATGACCCTATTTCCACCTCAACACAGGTAAGGTATGTGCCCTCCACTGTGCCCTGAAGTCAATGACCAGCTCCTTTATTTTGCTGATGTTGGAGAGATTGTCGTCTTCACGCCATGCTGTTAAGTATTCTATATCCTTCCTATGCTACAAATTGTTGTTTGAGATCTGAGCCAAAACAGTGGCGTCGTCAGCAAACTTGTAAATGGAGTTGGTGCGGAATTTGGCCACCCAGTCGTGTGTGTATAAGGAGTATCGTATGGGACTGAGCATGCAGCTTTGTGGGGCACCTGTGTTGAAGATCATCGTGGAGGTGGTAATGGTAGCAGAGTGACAGTAGAGGTATTACTACTTCTGGTAAATATTGTTAGAAAAATCTGTATTTCTGGAGACTGGTAGATGGTTAATGTAATTTCTACATTTAAGGAGGGGGAAGTAAAACAGCCAAGGAATTACACAGTTGTCAGTTTTACAGCAGCTGAGTTCAAGACGGAAAGACGACTGCGAAAGGGACCGGTTATTTAGAATAGCATTTTAAATGCTCACAAATTACAACAACAATGTCAGAATCACAAGTTTTAAATTTACTGACAATATCATTTTTTTTTGGGGGGTGCGAGCAGGAGAGAAAAGGTGTAGTCAATACTGAGGACAGCGACATTATTAATAAATTTGTGTAATAGGCAAATACTTGCCAAAGGAAGTTCAACAGGATAAACGGAGGCAGTACATTTTGGTAGAAAAAAGATCACATTACTTGAAGGGTCAGAGTCTAGGTGTAGTAGAAGAACAAAGACATCTCAGTACAAATGCTCATTTTAATCACTGAAGGTTTAAATCACTAAATTAGCAAGTTCACATAAAACAAGCAAAGTACCAGGTTTTATTCATAGCTAAGATTGAATAGATGATTAGATGACAGTTCTAGTTGCCATATTATAAAAGGCACACAGATACTGGACAGGGTGCAAAGAAGTTGAAGATAAAAGATGATACCAAAAATGGATGGGCCTGTATGTCCGGAAAATATTGGAAAGGGTGGGCCTCATCTCTTGAAAAATGGTTGAGGGGTGCCCTAACAAATATTTTAAAATTACAAGTTTTGATACAGTATATAAAAAAATTCCTTGTGGAACAGCATAACTGGAAGCCACAGTCACCAAGAAATCCAATAGGCAATTCAAAAGAAATTTCATCAAAAGAATTATAGAAATGCTGAACACTCTACCACAAGAGTAGCTAAAGTGAATAGCACAGATGCTATGAGGGGAAGTCGGACAAGCATATTAGGAAGAAAGGGAAAATGCTTAATTTGGCATATTTACAGGAGGGAAAATAGGATGTAAACAGTGGCATGGACTGGTTGGACTGAATAGCTGGCCTCTGTACTTATGCATTGTTTTACATGAGATTGTCTGCAAAGATGATGAACAAAGGTTTTGCGAACATGTTGGAACCAGGGAAAGAACTGGCAGGGTAATAGGGTCCAGGTCAATGTTTAAAAATTGCTTTCTGATAGGACAATGACATTTAACAAAGTTGGACATGAAAGGAGGCACATTTTGAGTTACCAAACACCACAAAAGAAAATGTTCAGTTGCCAGTATTGGGTATAAAGCTGGTGTTCGTCAACTAGTGAACATGAGTGCAAATTGAAGTTATGTTTTACAAACATTTATTCTCAAAAGATTGATCACATGGATAGATCAGGATCCCAAAATTTTTTTTTAAAAAAAAAAAACACCATGACAGCACTGGTTCACTTTTCCCACAAACCAGATAAATCCCAGCACCCTACAATGTCTTTCCATAGCTATCTGTCCACCTGCTTCAAATTTTGCTACAAAGAAATGGATGCCCTCTACCTCAACTATCTCACATTTAATGATAGCCAATGAATCCAACTGAAGTCTTTCCCTAGTTACTTACTTAAAATCGATACTAAAGCTCTTCTGTAACTCAAATCCTACTTTCTAAACACCATTTCCTAACTTGTGGAATCAGCCAGTTGATTCCGCACTGTTTAATGAACATCGGCTTATATTATCTGAATCAAATTTATTTCTTCACATGGATACTACATCAAGATCCCATAATGCTATTCATCCTTTAGGTACTTTGACACGTGATAAACTATGCATTGGAAACTCAGGCTTTCTATTCATCCATATTTTACAACGTGTGCATTTAGTTAGTGGTTGTAATGGGAACGCAGTGGTAGTGTCCCTGTCTCTGAGCCAGAAGGCCAGTGTTCAAGTCACACTTCCTTCAGAAGCATATAATAACATCTCTGAAAGAAGTTGTAATCCATCCAATACTGAACAATGGACAGGCAGCCATAGTGGGGTATTGGAAGATCAGTGAAGAAAAACATCGTCTTAGTGCAAGACAAAAGAAGCACTGCTCAGTTTATGATTCTACCAGAAAGTATGTTGGGAAAAGACTTCAGTTTTAGACGTGGATAAGTATTACATCATAGATCACAGAATCCCTACAGTGTGGAAACAGGCCCTTCGGCCCAACAAGTCCACACTGACCCTCAGAGCATCCCAATTCAGACCCATCCCCCTAACCTACACATCCCTGAACACTACGGGCAATTTAGCATGGTCAATCCACCTAGCCTGCACATCTTTGGACAGTTGAAGGAAACCCGAGCACCCAGAGGAAACCCATGCAGACACGGGCAGATTGTGAAAACTCCACACAGACAGTTGCCAGAGGGTGGAATTGAACCCAGGTCCCTGGCGCTGTGAGGCAGCAGTGCCAATCACTGTACCACCGTACCGTCCCATTTTAAATATTTAAAAATCTTTAGGCAAAATTCTGACATGCAATGAGAATATATAAAACCCAAAGAAAGCAGTGGGAATCATTTCTGGAGAGGCAGAATTGAAAAGCAGAGAAATATTTCAGGGAATTGAAGTAGGTCTGCATTGTGTGAAGCTAAGTGAACAAATTTCACACCTAATGGCCTGATGTTTAATTGGACGATATTTTTGCTCACCCAGGACTTAAACCTGGACTAGCAGCATGACAAGTCAGAGTCATTTGTAAGGACCGACTGTTGTGGAAAATGTTGACACCTGTGACTTTTCTGAACATCAAATGGCAATCCCTTTTAAGGTTTGAATATTTCCTCTCATCATGCCAACGTTGGCTCTGTCCTGGAAACCCATTATGGGAGGGTCGCCAATTTTGCCAAGTATAAAACTAGGCAGATCAGGTAGGTTCAGGAATCATAATTAGATATTGATTGTGATTATTTCATGGAAGAGACTTAAGCAGAGATAATAGAGAAGACCAGAAGTGGAATCACAACAAGTTGGGACAGGCCAAGAAAAGCAAGGAGTGAGATCACAGCAAGACACAGGGTGGCATCATGGCAAGATGGGATGAGCACAGCAAGTGGGTGTAGGGATCATAGGAAAGTTATTGAGATGATGGAGTGTAGGAGGTTGAAAGGCGACCTGATAGAAGTTTGTAAAATCATGAGGGGCATAGATAGAGTTAATGGTAGCTGTCTTTTCCCTACCATGGGGGATTTCAACACCAAGGGCCACGTTTTCAAAGTAAGAGCAGAGAGATTTAAAAAAAGACGAGACAAATTTTTCCACAGAGGGTGGGTCGTGTATGGAATGAACTTACCGAGGAAGTGGTGGATGCGGGTGCAATTACAAATGTTTAAAAGACATTTGAATAATTACATGACTAGGAAGGGTTTGGAGGGATATGGGCCAGGATCAGGCAGGTAGGGCTAGTTTAGTCCGGGATTATATGTGGCATGGTCTGATTGGGCCGAAGGGTCTGTTTCCATGCTGTATGACTCAGAATCTGTGCATTTCAGTTTATGTGGAACTTCGGTTAAACGATACAGAGTACAACGAACAATTCTCGTTTTCATATTACAGAAGGGATATACAGGCACTGAAGAAAATTCAAGGAAAATATATTACAATCGTACTAGAATTGAAATGATATTAGGTATCAAGAAAGATTGAAGTACTGAAGCTGAAGCACTTCTCTCTAGAAAAAGCTAAAGTTAAGGGTGATTTGATGGAGATATTGAAGATAAAACAAAATTATCTAACAGACTTGGAAACGTTTTCACCTGCAGTTAAAGACAGAACTAAGGATCATAAACATAATATCAGTAATGAATCTAATAGGGCACTCAGCATAAGTTTATTTAACCACAGAGCTGTTAGAATGTGAATTTTCTACCATAAGGAGTAGCTGAAGCACTATCATGGAAACTCAAAAGAAAAGATAGCTGAGCAAAGGGCCAAAGGAATAGAATATTATGAAGATAAAGGTAGAAGTACATCTGTGTAAAGCAAAAACATCATTTTGAACGTGTTGTTGTGCAGAAAGGTCATTTGTCATAAGAGACCAAATTTTTTTTACTTCTTTGGAAGTATAAACTGAAATGGAATTTGAACTGCTTTAACTAAGAAGGCTGAAAGAGTTTGGCAACTTAAAAATCAAGTGTTGTGTATTACTGAGCTGTATAGTAATGTTGCTTTTGTGGAAGAAAGTAAAGGGAGTGGACGATAACGAACTCCAAGAATCTCTGGAATCGAGGAAAGTCGGCCTGACAACAGCCCTCTGATTGGCACTTCCAGCTTGTTAACACTCTACAGCTCAACCAAAGAACCACAAACATCCAGAACCTGCAGTCTCACCCTCTCTCCCAGCCTCCAAGTCAGGATTCTCAAGTGCAGAACAGACACCTGCACAAATCATTCTCAAAAACTGCCAGGATGAAGCCAATTAATTATTTTACATAGTCTTAAAAGGCTTAAAATTATGGACTTATGACATGTTGCATTTTTCACTTGTTACCCTTGTAGGCCATGCAGTGTGCATTATAGGTAGGGAAAGGTTGGTGTATCAACTATTTATTGGGACAGTAGAACATGGACTGTGAAACAAAATGATACAAACAAAACCTTTATTTCAAGTGGTCAATTATATGGCTCAGGTTACCAGGCCACTGGTCAAACACCACAACTAAAGAAACAATAGGTTACTCATTGATCTTTAATTTGGATGCTTGAAACATCCGCTTTTTGGACTGTTTCCATCTTTGCATACTCGCTTTTAAATGCAATGCTGACAATGTTTTATCAATGGTCTAGGAATGATCCAGAGAGAGACAGGACATTTCCACAGAGCAAATCCCTAATCACAGCCAGGTCAGACAAACATCATTGTTAAGAGAACAAAAAAAAACCTTTCGACCCTCAAACAGAAGCTTGAGAAGAGTACAGGTTGGGAAGTTCCAAATCACCACAGTGACAAGGACAAACAGAAACTACATCAAAAACTGGAGTTAAATCTCTTCCATAATCAACTGCACTGGAGTTTTGCTTCCAGTGATTCACCAGTGTGCAACAATGTCTTTTAATTAAGGTGCAGGGAAAAATGGTAACTTGTGTTTTGAGCACAAAGTCTGAAGTTCAATAGTAGTTAGAATGATTTAATTTTCATGCACAATAGTAAGGGAACAGCTATGAAGAATTGTACATAGGCCACTGCAAATTGACTATTACTGCTTGCACCTCACCTAAAATTATTTTAAGTATATATTAACACAAATCATTACAGCCCCATTAGCAACAATTAGGGATCTTAGAGCAGCTGCGGGAAAATTAAACAAAAATTGGGGCAGTCTAAGAGGAGGAAGAAATTTCTTACAGGTGAGCATGGAACTGATGCTAGGACATAGCTAAATAAACAGCCATGACCAAATTGACATTGCTGAAAAACAACTTGTAGATACATGGCTGCACACAATTACAATGCGCCTCCAACAGATTTCAGAAAAATAGACCACTTGCATAAATATTACAAGTAGGCAATACAATTACAGCACAAATGCAATCATATACAATTTCAAGTGGATTTCCAAACATTTCTCACCTGTTGTGGGTACTGCAGCCCGCCACCCATGGTGCCTTGGGCCCGGCCCTGCACACCCACGGGATAGCGCTGAGGCGCTGGAGGTCCATACGGTTGTCCTGGGTAAGGTCCGCTCTGTTGCGGTGGTGCCTGCTGTGCATATGGATTATTGCTGCCGCCATATGGCTGAGGTCTTTTCATCCCCATCTGGTCCATTGGGCTAGTTGGCTGATAAAAGAAATTGATCGGTGATTAGTTACTGACAACAATATAACTGTCATAACAGCTGATATTGTTTCCAAAAGATCTGCTTGCTTTTCAAAGTTTGGTATTTAGTCAGAGAAAAAAAAAAGCCGTTGTATTAACAAGACTTGAAATAAATTCAGCAAGACTAGAAATCAGACCTTTCTCCTTTAAAACATACTTTTTCCTCTGTTAAATGTGATACATCCCATCAGCAAGAAATGCATATTAAAATTACAAGACAATTCAGTTAATCAAAATGGTGCTTAAGGTATTTACACACAAAACTTTCTAAAACATCTGATGACATGCAACACTGCCATCAAGCCCATCTGGTCTAATTTTGCTCGAAGTGACTGTTGATAGTGATGGGCTGGCTTGTCATTCATTTGAGAGAGAAGAGCATAAGGTAAGAATAAAAGGAGGATTTAACTAAGAAAATGAAAGAAAAGCTTGATTTGTTGCTGTGTGGAAGCTAATTCAAAGAGCAAGATGTCAAAAAGGTCACAAAGATGATTACAGCAGAACCAGCAAAGACACTACAGTATACAGCAACATTTAGTATCTAATCCAAAGACTCTCAAATCAGGAAGTCAATCAAGAGATTGTTCTACAAAAAGTCAACTTTGATTAAACAAATTCCAAATGTACAAAATCTTGCAGAAACCACTATCACTTTTGATGCAGATTTCTGGCAGTCTTTGTTGCATTCCTAATCCATGCAACAATGCATTCCCGATGTGTACATATGTACGAATGAATTTCTTAAAATGGTTATTGGTTTATACGGCAGTACATGGCTTTTAATACAATAGATTGGCCCACAAGCCAAGTAGTAAGCAATATTCATCCTGGACCGGGGAAAGATACATATTCATATACTTACCCCTTTCTTTACTTCATGTATTACTGTCCAGATGATGAGAAGCCAACATACCACCCAAGATCAAGGACTGGATGACAGGCAGTGTGCTATGTAATTTCCAAGTTAGATATTACATTTTCTGGCAACCCTCAGTTGCATTCTCTTTCAAACAAACCTTTAAGTCAACTCACCAAAGGGGGCAGCATTGCTTCTGTTAGGTCCTAGTTACACAGATCATCCATTGGCTTACTGGTTTTTAAAAAACTAAAACACGAATGTCATTCTTCTGTCACTGACCTCTGTGCCATTTTCCCATCAAATTAATCAGGAAACAGACACTTTCACTCTAATCAAGAATCAAAATCCTTCGAGAGAGAGAACTGTCACTAAAAACATTAGTGTAGAATTTTACCATCTCCCAAATATTTTACTGCATAGATCAGTTTCTGATCAACGCACATGAATGATATTTACATATATACAGTGCTGTGATTGCAAGCTTTAAATCAAGGCTTTTAATGCAAGGAGGGGAGAATAGCAATTTTCGAGAGGGTGGCAATATTACACTGCTGGCTGCCATTTTGTGAACTACTGTGGACATTTTGTGGAGTACACTAATGCAGACATTGCACACTTACTATAACTGCAGCTATTCAGTCTGACATTCCAGTTTCTGAACTGAAACAACAATTATATGGTGGTCTTTACATTAAAAAAAAATCCTAAGATGCTACTAATCATACAAACAAGCAGTCATTTTAAGCTTACTGGACAAGTCAAAAGGTAGGGGCTATATAAAACTGGGAATAAGTGTTCAGTGATCCCCTGCATTCTTGCATTAAAGTTTAAGGAATGTACAAATCAAATCTGTAAACAAAAATACATTCAATTACATTGCTGTGGGTGTAGAATCACATGTAGCCAACATCAAGAATGGCTGGCAAATTTCCTTTCCCGATTGAAATAAGTGGGATTTTTACAGTGAATGGTAGTTTAATGGTCACAATTACGAAGACTAGTTTTACGATGTAAATTCCACTAGCTGTCATGGAGAGATAGATATCCAGCTTCAGAGAATTAGCTTGGACCTCTGGATGACTCGTCCAGTAACATCACCACAACACCATTGTCTCCACTCATACCCTCTCCAAACCTATCTTGTTCAAGTCCCAGTTAAAGCTTCTTCAACCCAATTTTATCTGAACTGATTACCCAAATTCCAATTTGCCTCATGTAACCCCAAATTTTTAAGCACTTGCACATACTCAGCCCCCTCTCCACAACAGTCAACCACCATGCAATCTCCAACATCTTGAATACAATGCCATTGCCAAAATTCATGACCATGGTTCTTCCAATCCATGTTTAAATCTCACATTGCCTATATGCCCTACTGGAGGATTGAAAAGGTTCTAATCAATGCCACAAGTGATACCTGCCTTAGGGGCAGCAACTTTTGATGCTGCTAACTGCACAATATGCTGCTTTTAACTATTCCTTCATTATCTACCTCAGTGCCTTGGAGTCATTTCACTAAGACTGGGTTTCTAATTGAGGCCAATGTATTTTCAGCAATGAGCTCCGTTCATACTCCTCTAAATATTGACAGAAGCTTTCCTCGGCCGTCACCTTTTCCTCATTTATCCATTGTTTGTTGAGGGCATCATGCACATAAATGATCAGATACTAGATTGCTAACAAGGTACAAGCCAGCTTTTCTTGATCCAACTGCTGCCTTCAAAATGGGCCTGCGGTTTTCTGCGTGGTATTGTTCAATTTAAGGGTTCTGGTCTCCATCCTTAACTAACCATTTAATGATTCTAAACACCTACTTAAGCACTTCCCTGCTTCTCTAATTAGAAAAAGAATGCCATTTCAAATAAGTTTCAATGTTTAGCGTGAAATAAAACCATTGCAGGTTGTCCTTTATCTCACATCGCATTGAATGCCCAAAAGACTAGCCCTCCATCACATGCTGTCTCTTACCTTCCTGCCTGGCACTAGTCCAAGACCTTCAACTTTCACTGTTATGCTTTTGGCTTCAAAATCCAACAGTGGTTTAAGAGACCCATGAAAACACTGGCCTCTGACGTGACTGTTCCCTGGAGGTCTAGTCATTTATGTTAACTACTTGAATCCCACATGTGTGGCCAAGGGCAATAATGCAACTCTACCATTTCTTATTTCTAGTGCAGAATTAGAGTCCACCTTTCACCCTAGCACAGTTCTGACATTTGTCGGAAATAAACATAAACCATTACTTTCAATGATCAATAAATTAAAATTAAATTTCACAGTAGTAAAATAGTTATGAAGAACTAAATTAAAAATTGGGATTGCAACAAGGCAGCCAGAAATCCTGACCAATAATTCAGAGAATAAGAGTTAAAATCCCTTTAGTGCAGTTTGAAAACAATTAGATTTAAAATATTCTTGTGTCCTATCAAAATGCAAAGTTATAAACATTGGATAGAGCAAATTATAGGACTTCCTCAATTGCAGATTACACAAGCACTTTAAAAAGTATGCATATACGCACAACAATAAACACACTTACGTAGGAGATTCAATCAGATTTATTTTAAAATACTAGGAAAGAGGAAAGGTCAAACGGACCAGGATTCAGCATCAACTAATCAGTGATACCCCACCGAAAAATGCAGGAAGTGCAGAGGTCACTCATCACACTTGCTTGCAGTTACTGCCTACCCACCGTGTACAGTCACTTTAACCATTTCGTTAAGATCTCACAGCAATTCCAGCAACCCTCAGAAGTTAAGACCTAAAGGAGGGCAGAGAACGAGAACGGGTGCCGGGGGACATATAAAAAGCAAAACAAAACTGTTTCAGAAAGGATATCATAAAGCACAAAGCGGTTTACAAAAAAGAGAAGTGAAGTGAAGCTGCCAGCAGTCCAGCATTGATCATCCAAAATAAAGTTAACCAGATATCATTCAGTAAACCAGAAAGTAAAATTAGAAAGTACACCGAGAACAGGGACCACTTTTCACACCATGGAATATTATTCAAAGAAAACCATTTAATACGTCCTCCAAGATGTTTCAATTCCCTTACTAAGGGTTACACATGCTGATTAGGAACAGAACTGAACCAGTCAGCAAGAGGGAAACACTAGGTTCCTGTGAAGACCTCATTCATTTTTGCCCACAATTAGTGATCACCACTATACAGGCAACCATTAGCTAACAAATTGCTCTTTCCTCTCAACAGCCATCCAGTACCTCACTCCAATTACCCTTTATTCATATGAATACTCGACAAGTGTCTGTTGGATTTCTAGCATGTAGTTCTTATACTCATGTTCAGTATCTATGCACGTGCAATTAAAACAGATTGCTGTTATCCTGTCCAGTTATTCATTCCTCCCACTCACGTATGCAAACAAAATACCAGCAATAACTAGCATCTACATAGTCCCTTTTTACACAGTAAAGCATCATGATGTACTTCACAGCAGTATTATCAAACAATGTAATACCAACTAACAAAGGAAGTACTTAGATTGGAGGCCGAAATCTTTGTGACACAGGTAGATTTCTGAAGGAGGAAACCAGGGTGTGGGGTATGAGCTGTTTCAGGCAGGCAATTTCAGAATCTGGGACCTAGACAGCAGAAAATACAGCCTCCAGCATCAGTCATTAACATTAGGGATGCACAAGAACCAGAATTGCAATATGCAGACATTTCCGAACATTGTAATGGTGGAGTTGATAGAGTAGACAAAAAGAACAATGCCAAATATGTGTCATAAGGATGTTGGAGGTCATTATTGGTCAGTGAGCAAGGTGGCAAGGGCTGAACAGGACTTGGTGCAAGTTAGTAGTCAATCAGGAGAGATCCTGACAGAGCAGGCTCGAAGTGTCAAATTGTTATTGCTGTCTTCTAATCCATACATTTATTGTAAGTTTGTCTTAAATGAGACAGAAGGTTGGAGGCTGGTCAGGATTGTTAAGTCAAAGGTGAAAAAGACATGGATGATAGTTTTGGCAGCACTGGAATGGCAAGTGAGAGGGGTGAGTGTTGTTATTATTAAGATGGAATTCGGCATTCTTTATAGAAACTGTGTACAGATAGTTCTCCTGTAATGCAATTGTTGCATTCTTGTGATCTTGCACTATAGAAAATCAGTTAAGGAATTCACTATAGAAAAATCGCTATATGTGTACGGCAGAAAGTTCACGTTATCCAAACAGCGTCCACTATTCATCAATCGCATTACAGCCAATTCACGTTAATGAAATACTCATTATAGCAGAAATAACTGTATGGGGGCAGAAGCTCAGCGCATGGATAAATATTTGTGAAAATTGCAAAATCAGGGTGAGCTAAGGCAGTAAATCAGGGAGAAAGATTGAGTTGACAGTTAGGAATTTGGTTCATGGCATTTGGAGAAAAACAGTTTCAAAAATCTCCATGTTCAGCCCAACAAGCATCAAAGGCTGGTTTTGTGTTTTTTGGCGTGACAGCAGACAGAAATTGAGAATATAAATCCTTAGCTTACTGATTAGAAAATTTAGTGCAACTGATCAGAACACTGTTTCAGAAATGTATGAAATGTCAAATGGAACTCAACTAACTTTCTACAAAAAATTTAGAATCTTGAACCCAATTATAGCACCTTCACTGCCACGAAGGATAATTAACATGGCAATGGTTAGAGATGGAGCTATTCGATTTACATGAACTACAATAACGAAACAGTGTATGAGGCTAATCAACCTGTATCAAAGTTTATCCTCCCCACAAATAAATTCCCAATTCAACATTCCCAAATATGTTCTCTTTCAAACATTTAACTAATCTTAAACAGAGACGCAGTCTCTGCTTCTGTCAACTTCAGTGAGTTCCACAGCATCATTTCAATATTTGCCAAAATTTTTGCTTTCTGTCCAAAGTCCTCTGCATTTAATTTACTCAACGTCCCCTTGTTCTAGCCCCTTCAATTACTGGACATGACCACGTTTTGTGTGCTATCCACTCAATTTTAGCTATCTTTCAAAAATCACCATTTCAATTTGTTAAACCATTATCTTTGTACCTCCTTAGAGCAGGCAACTTCCACTTCCAAGCTGTCAGCAAGCAAAGGATGATTGTCAAAGTTTTCTTTATTAAATGTGACCTCATCATACATCACACAAATGATCAAAAGCATTTGCTATTTTAGGAACCCAATGTGACACTTGGTTCCCCCACACATATTCACAACAGACAGGATGGGAGCAGCAGAAATGCCTCGAACAGGAATTATCATAATCCAGAGATAGTAGGAACTGCAGATGCTGGAGAATCTGAGATAACAAGGTGTAGAGAAGAAGGGTCTAGGCCCAAAACGTCAGCTTTCCTGGTCCTCTGATGCTGCTTGGCCTGCTGTGTTCATCCAGCTCTACACCTTGTTATCATAATCCATTCTGGGATAGACAGCAATATTCATGTTTTGCAGCTATGAAGAAAAATGCTGCGAATACAAACCTGGTACACACAGAGCTTTGCACCTTCAACTAGTTTCCTGGTGTTCCACACTCAACCTCTCAACTTTGAGGTGACCAGATGGCAGAAAAAGAGGGGCCACCAGAAGGAAAGAACTGTTGACCTCAGGTCAACATTATTCATCTGGGCTAGCTGTGGAAGGGATTGCCACTCACGACGCAACCTCTATAGCAACGAGGAGATGTTCAATCCAGAAGTGACACACCCTGGGCGCAGTCCATCATCTCCAAAGACAATGAATGCCCTCTAGACTACAATCATATTGTGGCACTACTTGTTACAATGCAAGCAGGTTTCCATTAAGAGAAGATTTCGCACTGGATTACCAGTTAAACCTCATGCCCTAGGTTTACAGATTGGAATGAAGGCCTAGTCATAAATCCATGGAGGTTTCAACACAGAGAAAGAAGCCATTCAACCCATCGTATCTGTGACAACTATTTGCAGAAGTACTGTCAATTGTTGCAACTTTTATACTGTTGTGGCAAAAAGAAATTGTTAAATTGACCTCTAATTTAGTCAAGACAGCATTTAAGAATTACATTCAAGTGGTCTTTCTGATCCAAGTACAGTTAATACAAGTAATCACTGAAACCTGGTTAATCTCAATCTGAGCATTAATTTGCAGTCATAGGTCATTTACTTGTTCATGTGCTTAACACATTGTAAATGAGAAGTCTATAAAATACACGGTTATTAACTGCGCAAATTAAGAAATAGTTTAGCAGAAGCTGCTGTGCAGAGATATATATCAAGCTGTGTGAACCCATTTACTGACCCCACCTGCCAATAAGTAGTATGTATGGAATTAGCTCATTTTTAGTAGTATGGGGACTTTACAAGTGGTTTATTCATTTATAATATTTCAATTTAAACTGTAAAAATTTTAGAAATTCTTATTTAATGCCTTCTCATTCTTCACATTGTTGAAATTCACAGATACAACATAAAATGATTTGCCCAAGTTGGAGGAAGGCATTTTAAGACCAGCCTTATCAAAAGAGAAACTAGTTAGCAAGCATATGACATTTAAACAACAGAAAAACAGTTAAATTTTAACTATTTTCAGGCAAGAACAGAATATTAAAAACCAGAAGAGTTTGGTGCTTTGTCAGGAAAGTAACTGGAAAAGTAATTGAAGCTGATCAAGATTTGGTACTGTTAAACATTGCCATGATAAACATAAAACTAAAAAAAAAAGTACTCCACTGTTAGTAAAAGGTGCCAAGATACTTTGGAGTTAGTGGCACAATCTCAAGACAGTCAGTGAAACTCTTGCCATTAACAGGACAATGTATTTTAACCCTGGCATTAAAAAGCAAAGTAAAACTAAGTCAGTAACGGCACAGAAAAGAGCCATTTGACCTGACTGCTTGCGGTCCACAATTCCATCCAATTTCAAATAACCCTATTAACATGTGAGTCTGTCCTTTCCTCTGTCAAGTACTACTAGAGTATCTTTAAATGAAATTATGTTATTCCCTTGACTACTCCTTGTGGTAGTGCATTCCCCATTCCAATTTTTCCAAGTAAAAAAAATTCTCCTGATTTTCTTATTAGATTTAGTAATGATAATCTTATATTTGTGAACACTAAATCCTTCCAAAAAAGAAAACATTTATCTTATTCTAAACCATCCATTAGATCATCCCTCAGCCTTGTCTCTACAGAAAGGAGCCCATGTCAGTGCAAATCTAGAAATATTTGAAACTAGAGATCCAGTATTATTCTTACACCATTTTTGTACCTTGTTAAAGGCCTATCATTTATTTACAACATTGATCTAGATTGAACTGTACATAGTATTTCAATTATGGCGTCGCCAAGATTTGACAAACTTAACATCAACATATATGACTAATTTTAATTTACGCATATGTAACTCCATATCCCTCTGTTTCTCTAACAGATTTTAGGATCCAACGTAATTTGGGACATTGATTTTGTAGCAAAATCATCTCATACTTATCAATTCTGGACTTTGTTTATTAATTACATATCCAGTCTGCAAATTTATACTACCCTACATTTTGCCGCAAACTTCCTTTTTGTTCAATACCAACACTAACCCTCACCCCACTCTCAACTTTGTTGCCCACAAATTTAAAATTTATTCCCTATCAAATACTGTACATATTAACATACATTGAAAATAGTGCCAGTACCAATTCTTGTGCACGACTACTTTTTGACAGAGTAACTAGACAAATCATTACTCTAGATCTTCTGTTTTGTAGCTGAATTGCTCTCCATACTGCGTCCTGAATCTACATATTTAGATCTTATGTTATAAATCTGTGCATTTCCTCAAAGGACTTAGGAAAGTCCAAATACGTTGCACTTAATATATTAATCTGGAACTTCAAGTTCAGGGAAAAGTAGTCAAGCCATGCTGACTACTCTTTAAGCTATTAAAGATATCTAGACATTTTTCAGAGTAAGAATTTCATTACCTATTCCTGAACTGACATTATACAAGCCGGTCTGTAATTCTCTGGATTGTTTCATCTTCCCTATCATATACAAAGAATAAAATTAGCTGACCTCCATTCTAAGGTTCTTTAGTAGGGGAGGAAACGGATAGCAATTAGAGCTGCAGAGTTTAGAAAAACTATTTTTTTTTACAAAATGACCTCGGATCAATTAAGACTATGGCCTCTTTACCTTTTATTAATTAACTGGTCCCTATTCAGTGACAATGATAATACAAACCAGGAAAACATTAAAGTATTGCTTTCCTGTGATTCAATCAAAATAAATTGCATTAACACAGCATCTTTAATATAAAAAGTTGCCTCAAGCCACTTTACAGAGGTTCAGATTAAAATGGACTTGCAGGCAAAGGAGGTGGTTTAGAGGAAAGTTAGACTAAGAGGCTAGATAAAGATGGATTTGAAGGTAGGCAATAAACTGGTTGAATGAGGTTGGGGCAATTAAGGGCTTTTTTTTTAAGGAAGTGTGTTTCAGGAAGTGTGGCTAGAAAGCTGAAGGTACAGCTTTTAAGCACAAGGGAAATAACCAAAAATAGTTATGCTATATGGGCCCATTTTTCTTTTCCTAAAACTTTTTATTCTTAAACATTCTGAACACAGTCAGCTGCTGTATTTTACAATGCTCTGGTGCTTTACAATGCTCACTCTCCTGGATCTCAACTACAAAGATTGAAAATTTGACAATAGCAAAATAATAAAGTCCCACCATTTCTATCTCAACGAAGAGATCAAGTTTCCAAATTCACTATCCAGTTCTCGGGTAACAAATCAAAGCCAACAACAGCCCTCACACAAGATAATTGTGTTTCAATACAAGGGGGAAGTGCATTGGCACAAGTGTGAAACCACCAGGATTTCATCACATTTGTTCAATATGTTGCCTCCAGACAACTCAATATGGAGTCATAATTCTGTAATGGTACTGCAGGTGTTGTTTACTGTTCCAAGCCAGCAATACTAACACTGCAAACACCCAACACCGGACTTTACTGAAAGCCTAGCAACACTACGTACATTCATGTCCTGTGTCTGCCTCAACTCACTGTATACAGGATAAAGGACTTCCACAGGTCTTTAATCTAGTCTGTAAATGAACATTCCCTTTCTGTGGGATTGCTCATTTCCTAAAGATACCTAAAGTAACTTTGACATACTGCAACTAAATAAGTATCAGCAAATCTACAGGAAATTCAACTCTGTGGTGTTTTCAGTCAGCTTTCTTACATCAAGGAGTCACCTTTGCCCTCCACTGGATTAAGACATCGCCTTTTCTCCTGAGAATTATATAGACATCATTACAGCAGATATTTCCACTTATAAAATCAAAAAGATTTTTAGGAACTTTGTGAAAAAACTCACTATGCATAAAGAACTGTTAGGCACAATCATTCCATTTGCTGTACCTTATGGCAAGCCAGGTCCAACTGTGGGAAGGAAGGCTCCAACACACTATTTATAAATCATTTTAAATTGAGGGCACTCTGCCTAAAATCTAAAACCTCACAGCTGTGCACTGTTTGAATTGTTGCCAAGTAAATTTTTCATCAGTCTTGGCAATGAATGAATGACACTCAGTAAAAGACAGGAGGGTTTGTGATGATGTGACGTCAAGGAGGGGGTGGGGAAGCACATTGCACACTTGTTCCAAGTGGAGTCTCTGGTTCACTCACACTGCTCTGCTGCCTGCCTCTTATGAATGCAAGGAAGAGATCCCTTTCTCTCTTTCTTGTTGCACTTTCCATTGAATAGCACATGGCTAATCTACATACACCAAGGCCACACCACTTCTTGTCTGAAGGGTTAGCATCAGGGGCTGCCTGCCTAGGAGTTGGATTCCTGCCTGATGACTGATAATGACGAGTCAACAGATGGCTTGGGTTGCTAATAAACAAAGATGGTCATGTGATTTGCCACACAGCAAAGGAAGCCAAGCTGATTGTTTAAAGACACCAGCTTCTATAATATTAGCACTGCCTGCTGTCCGTGGCTGCTGAACAGGCTCTCTCGAGTTAGATTATAAAA
Source organism: Rhincodon typus (assembly GCF_021869965.1). Classification (NCBI taxonomy): domain Eukaryota; kingdom Metazoa; phylum Chordata; class Chondrichthyes; order Orectolobiformes; family Rhincodontidae; genus Rhincodon; species Rhincodon typus. The sequence goes on along the minus strand of NC_063358.1, from coordinate 13,804,762 downwards.
CTACATGAAACAGACTGGTGCCTACATGAATCAGCCCAGTTTTGTTTGCCACTGTGAGTGCAATCTACTTTGATTTAAACCAGATATTCAAATATGAATGATAACAAAAGAGCAAGCTGCTCATGGGTCCTAAACTGGTCAGCTGAAAAACTGTAGATCACAGTACGCAAGTTGACTTGACATACAGGATAACCCTATTTCTTCAGCACTTGACTTGCACTCTAAATCAGCATACGGGATCGAACAGGTGATAGGAGTCTTGTTGCAAAAACAATTGCTTAAGACACACACACACAGGAGACCACGATAAAGCAAGTGATGAACGGAATAGTTTTTTTAGCAAAGTTAACATTTCAGAGCCAGCAACCCTTCTTCAGAAACAGGTCACTGGCTCCAAAACGTTAACTGTGTTTTCTCTGCAGAATTTGCCAGACATGCTGAGTTTTTCAAATAATTTCTGTTTTTATTGTTGTATTTCCAGCATCTGCAGTTCTTTCGGTTTTTTGAATGAAATACAAGATGCTTCCAAGTTAAAAGCTCTTAACGTTTACTAACTCAAATAACAGTGCTGAAGCAAAAGAATTCCAGGTTTGTGAAAACATGATTCAGATTAGAATGAAGTAGCCATCCTGAAGAAAATGACCAAAACCAAATTGGCTATCAGAACAGAAGCCAGCCATGTGACACACGTACCAGAATGGGTCCTCAAAAATCAGAATGCCTACATCATTACCAGAAACTCTGTGCATAAATGCACTCAGGTATGCCAAATCAAACCAAAGCCAAAAAAAATTTCAGCTCCTTTTTATGGAATGAAACGATCTATTGTTGCGGCAGAAAACTGCGATCAGAGATTAACCAGTGTCCAGCAATTCATCTACAGACAGCAAAAACATGTATGCCCATCAAATCACAGTGAAATTCATTGATGAATTTCAATATTTCCAGAAGCCAAACTATGGACTGCAAACTTTTAAACAAAGTAGAAAATTACAAGATTCATAGTGACTACATTCCAAGTAGAACAAAATCAAAGTCTACAATAATTTTCAAACATGAAGATGACATAAAAGCATTCTAAACATGAAGTTCACCGCAGCATTTATGTGCCCATGACAACAATTGGACAGATGAGGATGGGGTGAAGTTATGGATCCATAATGTGTGAAATAGGTATCCCTACAGGCAACTGAAAGGATGCAGCTTAACATGGGACAGTTGTATCCAACATACCCAAAGAGATTAGGAGGTGCCAGCAAAGAAATAACAGTCATTGCGGTTGTACCAGTGGCCTTTAATGGCTGTAGTTCAACCTGTGTACATGTGCTTCAACAAGCCATTCAAGTATTGGTGTGTGCCAAATGCATGAGTGGATAGCCGATACAGAAAAAGGACAGGAGATAGTGGCTAACTCAAATGAATAATTTTATCAACAGGACTTTGTTCAGCAGTTGAAACCCACTGGAGAAGTTTGGCAATCTAAATTGTTATGATTGAGCAGAACTTGGTGCAGGATGAACACATTAATTTTCCATCCTTCATAAAATTAGTTGCTAAGATTATCAGGAGATAATGCTCATATTAAACAAACGAATTATTCAACTTTCAGGCACAATATTTGGGAAGTATCTTCAAGGTGGCAGCTTGAAAATAAAGGCGGCAACATAATACACTCATTGTAAACGCCTTTAACACTAGTTCATCCCAATTTTCTCAAAACTCTAATTGGAGTGATCAAAAATTAAACTTGCGTAAAAGCAGCCAACAACTGATTTTTATACACTGCCTTTAGCAACCCAGCAATTGACCTGGATTCTAGAAATGACAAACACAGCCCTATTGATTCTGCAGAGTCATCCTTAAAAACATCAGGGGGCTTGATGCAAAATTGGGAGAACTACCCCACAGGCTAGTCAAGCAAAAGTCTGAAAGTGAAACTGCCAAACATACCTGCCGGACACCACCAACCCTATCCAATTAGAAGGGTGAGACAATCATGGAGTGTGGAGGATGGAAGGTCAAACAGAAGCATATTCACACAAGTTGGGGAACTTGATATTGATGTTTGCCATTTGGAAATGAAGTACAATTAGAATTTTGTAATTAAATATTGTCGCATTCTCAAATGATAAGACTCAATGAATTATATTACTCAACAAATCAAGTTCAAAATTTCTCAAACTAGTTCTGAATAACATTTCACAAGTCTGGATACTGATGTTACAGGAAAAGGGTACAAGGAACAGAAAGACAAAACCAGAATTTATGGAAGTCAATCTTATTAAAGAAAGAAAACGCAGGAGGGCAAATTTTGTTGCTTTGTCCTGCTCAAATTAATAAAATCATTTTGAATTAAGTTCATACACTGCCATTTGCAGTCCTCTGCTATGGCACAGTACATTGTTCAAAATGAAAGCAGCACATTGTTATATGTAAATAAGAAACCCAAATGAGGAAATGGACAGAGGAGTGTGATACTGAAAGCTGTGCAGCATCATGTTCTGGCAGAAGTACATTCTGTAAATACACTAGGTTCTATCAATGTAGCACACTGATCTCATCGAAGTGTGAATCATTACTGTATTACTTCCTTCTTGATTCAATAAGTTGACATTGAGAACTAACTACTAAAAAGGAGTGTAGTAGATTGGAATGATTTGTCTCAAGAGTGGTTGGGCTAAAATAGAGAATTTAGTTCACAATTTTACCAGAAGCCATGAACTTCCACATCAGCCGTTGCTGATAAACTGATTTTTAAAAAAACTAAACAACTGCAGATGCTGGAAATCAGGAAAACAAACTGCGAGAGAAACTCAGCATGTCTGGCAGCATCTGTAGACAGAAAGCAGAGCTAACATTTCAAGTCCACTGATCCTTCTTCAGAACTGGAGTTCTGAATTACTGATAAACAGATGGTGTGTAAACTAGCATTACATTGAAATATTTAGAGATTTTTAGCACAGTAACTTCAAGGTGTACACCTTGAATGGCACGCTCACTACCAGGCACGTCATCGAACCATATAATCCCTACAGGGCAGAAACAGGTCACTAGGTCACTCCACCCACCAAATCTGCACTGATCCTCCAAACAGCACCCCACCCAGACCCAGCCTCCCATCCTGCAAACCAGCCCCCTCCCCCACAACTTATCAAGGCCAATCCACCCACAGACAATACCCCACACGTGTCATCGCTGAGTAGACCCTATACCATCAGCAGAAGAAATCCACCCAAGGTGGCAGCACCATGGCATACAGTCAGGTAACATTCTCAACACTGACTCAGACAGCATCCAAGGAGCAAGGTCAACATTTCATTGACCAATAGCAAGCACTAATAGCAGCAAGGGGACAGAATGCACTCTGGGTGGGAGACTAGACTGGCTCAGTAGCACCAGTACTGAGTAAGTTCTAAAGGACACAGCTGTTACACTAGGCTGTGGAATGGAATGAGGGAAATATCCGTTTGACCCCATCCTCAAGTCTACCTGTTGCAGGTAGGAATACCGACACCAACAGAAGAGTTTAGCATACACTGTCATCGAGAGACAAAGTCTGATCGTCACATTAAGGATACCCTCCATCATATGGTGTGGCACTATCACATGGCCAAACATAGTAGACTTCAAAAAGATGTAACAAATCAAACCTGGGCACCCATGCATCACTTTGGGTCATCAGGACTTGTACATCAAAAAAAAAACAGCATCCAGACAGGATGCAACTATCCCACAGGCTACAGATCAGATGAAGCTCTGCAGCCTCACTATATCCAGGGGTGAAAGGTGGCAGACAATTAAACATCTGAAACAAGGCAGTGGGCCCCACAAATATGCCTATCAATGACAGGAAACCCAGCACATCACTGTAAATCTATTTGCATCCATCTCCAATCACAAGTATAGATTGGATGATTCATCAGTCTCAAGGTCACAACATCAAAAATGCCAGTCTTCAACCAATCCAATTCACTACATTACAATATCAAGAAACCACACTGGATATTGAAAAGCGTATGGGCCTTGGCAACATCCCAGTTAATAGTACGGAAGACACGCTCCGGAATATGCCTGGCCCTAACCATGATGTTCCAGGACAGTTTCAACACTGGCATCTGCAAAATAGTGTGGCAAGCTACCTAGTTATATCCTGTGCACAAAGAAGTAGTACAAATCCAACCCAATCAGTTACCACCCTATTGGTCAATTCCCCAATCAGTAAAGTGAGAAAAGGGATAATCAGCAGGGCTATCAAACAGCACTTGTAAAGAAATAACCTTCCCATTGATGTTTAATTTGGATTCCACCGGAGCCACGAAGACAGTTCATTAAAGCCTTGGTCCAAATATAAACAAAAGAACTGAACACCAGAGTGACTACCCTTGATACCAAGTCAGGGTTCGATTGTGTATAGGAAAAAACCCTAGCAAAATTGGAGTTACGGGAATGGGAACATTCTCTGAACGCTGGAGTTATACCTAGCACAAAAGGAAAATACTCGTATTTGTTGGAAGTCAATTATCTCAAGCCCAGGACGTCACCACAGTATCTCCTCAAACTAGTATCCTGGGCCCAACTGACTCGGGTGTTTCAACTACCTTCCCTTCCTCAAAGATCAGCAAACATCTCCACTTCAGACAACTGCACAATGCTCAGCACCATTTGTGACTCTTCAGATGATAAATCAGCTCCTGTCCATATGCAAGACCCTGGGTAACATTCATTCAACCTTGGGCTGATGAGTAGCAAGTAACATTCACACCACACAAACGTCAGGCAACGACCAACTCCGTTGATATTCAGCGACAGCAATGCCTTTCAATCTTCCCCTGTCAACATGCTAAGGGTTACCACTGAATAGTAAGAGACTAGACTGATCACATAAATAATAGATACAAGAGTGGGTCAAAAACTATGAATTCTGCAACAGCTAACTCGCATTCTGTCTCCCCAATGCTCGTCTACCATTGACAATACAAAGACAGGAGTAAGATAGATATTACTCACTTGCCAGATTGGGTGCAGTTCCAACACTCGAGCAGTTCAACATCACCACGGACAAAGCAGCCTGCTTTATTGGCACCTCATCCACCACTTATGCACAGTTGTAGTGTACACCATCTAAAAATGCACTGCAGGAAATTAACAAGACTCCTTCAGCAGCAGCTTCCAAACCCTTAACCTCTAACACATTGAAGGAAAATGTGTTAGAAAACAACACTTAAAACAACAGTAGCACATGTATGGGAACACCACCACCTTCACGCACTCCTCCAAGTCTCACACTGCCCTGACTTTGAACAATATCACCACTCTTTCACTACTACTATTCAAAAATCCAATAACAGCCATCCTATCAGTACATTGGGAGCTCTTGCACCTCAACAACTGCAACGGCTCAAAGAGGCAGCTCACCATCTACTCCAGAGTACTTAGAAATGGGCAAATAGAAGTTCACTTCGCCAACATCACGCACAGAGGGAATGAGAAAGAAAGGCTAAAGACACTTTGCAGGTGCTTTACAAAGCAAAGTGAATAAACATGGAGCCACTTAAGAATCAAAGAGATGTAGAGAAGGAACTCTAGAGCTTAAGACTGGATACGGCCATCAATGCTTGAGCAATTAAAATAAGGGATTCTCAAAAGGCCTGAATTAGACATGGTAAGATACATTTCTCAAAGCTGGATGGAGAAGACTAGACATGGGAAGGGTGAGATTTCAGGCATTTGAAAATAGGGAGAATTTTTAAAATCAAGGCACACCTTGACTAGGAGTCAGTTTAACGCACGGACTAGTTAGACTGAAGGGTCTGTTTTCATGCTGCACGACTAAGTGAGTGAACACAAGATTAGTAGCTAAATAGGACTAGGCAAGAATAAAGACACAGGAATCAATTATGAATTTTTCAATTTTTCAGCAGGTAAAGTGGGATGTCAGTCAGCAATACATTGGATTGGTCATACATTGAAGTTACAAAGACACGAAATGAGGGTTTCAGCAACAGAGGAACGGAGGTGGGGACAAGAATAAGGCAAGGTGTTATGATGGTGGAAACAGGCAGTCTTACTGATGGTATATATTATAGCTTCCGACTACAAATCTGCACTAAGAGTGAAATATACCAAAAGGTTTACTAATAATTTGGTTTAGACTCAAACTATTACAAGGTAAGGGATGGAGTTGGTAATTAGCGAGTACAGACTGTAGACAATGGCTTCAGTTTTCCCAATAGTTAACCAAGGAAATTTCTGCTCAATCAACACAATATCAGATAAGCAGCTTCGCAGTCTAGCAACACTGGAGCACTTAAGAGATTGTGTTTAGGTAGCTGGGTGTTCTTAACTACAAGTGAAAGCTAACACCATGTTTTGGGATGATGTCACCAAGGGACAACATGTCAAGAAATTGGAAGGATCATGGATAGATCCTTAGATGACACCAGATGCAAGGCTGTAGCTGCAGGAAGAGAAGACATTAACGATTCTCCATTTTTGTCCAATTTTGAGAGGAGGCTGGTGGCGTACAACCATATTAGAGATTGCAGGCAGAAAAACAGATAAAGTTAGTTTATTTTTGTCACAGGATCTAAATCAGCTGTAATGACAAAAGACTTGTAAATCTAAAAATATGTACAAGATAAAGTCCTTGCTTTCTACCACAGACTAAAAAGTATCAAGGTTTCAAGGCAAGTAACCAATCTTTGCAGTGCTCCCTTATCCACTCTGGTTTAAGGCATTTTGGTCCCTTTCAAAATAAGTAGGAGAAAAATCTTTCCAGGATGTCTCACCTTTCTCATTCCATTCTTCTATACATTATTCTGACATGTAGGCAGGACACTGCACAAGTTCAATTAACAAACTGGGTCAACATTCTTCCCAGCAACACGACTATAAACTCTCAGTTCACCTCCACCTGGTGGAAAAGGTTTGTACCAGTCATGCCAACTATATGAACAAAAGGGAAGATCTCTCCCACCCCACAAGGGTGGGGAGAGAATGAAGTCAAGACCAAGAGATCGAGAAAGATAACACAAACCAGACAGACCTTCAACCAGATAACATTTTTGAATGGAGGCAGGGACATGCAGAATTTGACTTGCCAGAAAAATCAGGACATCTTTTTCCAGAATGGAGAGACAGTGGCTCTGGTAACTACACCATGCAAATTACTCTTGCCCAAGTTTTACAGGCATGATACTAGTTGTTATCATGTCCCATCAACAACAAAATTCCTACCCAACTCATTCATTAGAACATTACCCAATACCAAAATGGGGCAAATTAGATTCTCTCTCAGCATAAAGGTGCCATTTAAAGAAAGATCTAAAATATTTCAATTCAATTCCCAACTGACATTACTTCATACTTTCCCTAAGCACCCACGGTTGCATAAAATGTGAAGACTCCACTGATATGGCTGTTCTGAGGAATATATCTCAGTACCAAGATCCTCTGAGCAAACTAAGGTGGATCAGTGTGCAGTAACAGTCCTTGTTCCGGAGCTTGTCGTCACATTGAGGGGTGACCAGTGTCAAAAGCTGACGTAGACTGTACAAAGCGTTACGACAAAATGGAACTGATTTGCAAAAGTACTGATGAGAACAGAGATACCAGGGATGATAGAGTAACAGTGACCAACTTCAGGAGGAGAATTCTGATCTGAATACATTAAAACAGTTTACAGAATACTCCTCCTCCCACCCACCTTCCTGCAAAAATGCCATCCCCTATTCCCAATTCCTTCGCCTCCGCCGCATCTGCTCCCAGGGTGAGGCATTCCACTCCCGTACATCTCAGTTGTCCTCGTTTTTCAAGGACCGTAACTTCCCCCCCCTCAGTGGTCGAGAACGCCCTCAACCGTGTCTCCCACATCTCCCGCAACTCATCCCTCACACCCCGTCCACGCAATAAGAACCAAAAAAGAATCCCCCTCATCCTCACGTACCACCCCACCAACCTGTGGATCCAACACATCATCCTCCGACACTTCCGCCATCTGCAATCCGACCCCACCACCAAAGACATCTTTCCCTCCCCACCCTTATCTGCTTTCTGGAGGGACAACTCTCTCCGGGACTCCCTTGTCCGCTCCACACTCCCTGCCAGCACACCCGGCACTTTTCCCTGCAACCGCAGGAAGTGCTACACCTGCCCCCATACCTCCTCCCTCACCCCCATCCCAGGCCCCAAGAAGACTTTCCACATCAAGCAGATGTTCACTTGCACATCTGCCAATGTGGTATACTGCATCCGCTGTACCCGTTGTGGCCTCCTCTACATCGGGGAAACCAAGCGGAGTCTCGGGGACTGCTTTGCAGAACACCTATGCTCGCTTCACAATAAACAACTGCACCTCCCAGTCGCGAACCATTTCAACTCCCCCTCCCATTCCTCAGATGACATGTCCATCCTGGGCCTCCTGCAGTGCCACAACGATGCCACCCGAAGGTTGCAGGAACAGCAACTCATATTCCGCTTGGGAACCCTGCAGCCCAATGGTATCAATGTGGATTTCACAAGCTTCAAAATCTCCCCTCCCCCTACCGGATCCCAAAACCAGTCCAGCTCGTCCCCGCCTCCCTAACCTGTTCTTCCTCCCACCTATCCCCTCCTCCCACCTCAAGCCGCACCCCTATCTCCTACCAACCTCATCCTGCCCCCTTGACCTGTCCGTCCTCCCTGGACTGACCTATCCCCTTCCTAACTCCCTACCTACACTCACCTTTAATGGCTCCATCCCCGCCTCTTCGGCCTGTTTGTTTCCTCTCCATCTATCCTCTCTTCTATCCATCTTCTATCCGCCGTCCACTCTCTCCCTATTTATTTCAAAACCCCCTTCCCCTCCCCCTTTTCTGATGAAGGGTCTAGGCCCGAAATGTCAGCCTTTCTGCTCCTATGATGCTGCTTGGCCTGCTGTGTTCATCCAGCTCTGTACCTTGTTGTCTCGGATTCTCCAGCATCTGCAGTTCCTACTATCTCTATTACTGTTAATGCAAGTGTTTTCATTGGAGTTTAACGTGCTCACCAATCTCATTTTTGTATTATTGCAAAATACTGATCATGCTTACTAGCAAATGTGTGGATGCTGACTAGGGAATTTACAAGCAGTCCCAAAACTACCTAACTAGACACTCACCCAGATACCAAACATTCAATGGCCATGCCAGTCCTCAAGACTGGGTAGCTCTCTTGTAATAAGAGTTTTAAATCTTTTATTAATTCTCACGTGCATTAGCCAGCCATAACAACAAAACAAAAAGCTTAACCATTTTGACACCACAGAGACTCCCCTGTCATACTACTTTCAAAGATGCAGGAAAATTTATAATGAGAACTTGTAATCATTTCAAGAATACCAAACGCATAAATCCAACAATGGGTTGAAGAGACATTGACAAGGTTCGGGAGAGTTAGCCCTGTGGTAGTGGTGCCCCATACCTGAATTCAGTAACGTAGCTGATATCCAACCTGTGTCGAAAGGTAAAAATCTCAACAGGTTCCTTAGTATAACTGGTCAATACACAAACTTACAATGTTGGAACTTTGTAATACTGGAAGCAACTCAGGAATTGCCCTTCTCATCTCAACACCAATTAAGAACAAAACATGTACTTTGCGTAGGAAAACTAACATCCTTCTTCATTAGCTACTTCAAGCACCTGGGACAGTAGTAATCATTCCAATATAAACACAATATGGTTAGTAAAGGATATAGAATCCTGGGCTTCATAAATTGAGATAAAGTACAAAAACGAGGAGGTTATGATGAATCTCAAACATTTGTTCAGTCTCAGCTGGAATATGTCCAATTTCTGGCATTGCATTTTGGTAAGAATGTGAAGGCAATGAAGAGGGTAAAGAAATAAAATATAAAAAGGAACTTCAGTTATGAAGGTATGTGGATAAGTTGGTGCTATCCTTCAAAAATAGGCAGTCCAGGCATATTTTGGATGGAAAAAGCATGAAGGCATGAGTTACACCCATGCCCGACTGCTGTCCTGTCTTGCACCTACAAGAGTCTGTGTATGTGTACATCAATGGCGTATATGATTCAATTCAGCTATGAAAATACACAAGATTCAATACAGAACCAAACTTAACACAATTCAGCTCAAGAACTTCAGCTGAGACCGGGTGGGCCATCGAGCCATAAGAAACCTATTCTCACAAAAAGGTATAAAGTAACCACCCTTCAACGTTTGCAATGTTTATTAAATGCACCAGATTCATATGCGAACAGAGCATGAAGTTACGTCTGTCATACACAGTCACAAAAAGGAATCTTTACAGAGCTGGAACAGACAAAGAGGCACTACGACATTAACAAGAGATTAACTGCAAACTGAGAGGAACAAACTCTAATGAAGAAAAAACTTCACCTCAAGATGCCTCCAGAAACAATACAAGGCTTTTGCAAAATGTAGGGATAGCCGCTAATGGCAGTGAATACAGACCAGGTGTCAGTGCTGAGCATATTTTCTTTATTTAGGCAACTTGCTCCCACTCTAACAGCACTTTTTGCTACAAGTTCCTCCACAGCCAATGGGCTTCTCACCACACAATTACATGCAGGATCTAACAGAAGGGATCCACCACACGATACAATTTTCCAAGCAGAAAAATGCCCCATACAGTTTCAAAGAGCGGTAATAAGAAATTAATGAGATAAACAGTTGGTCCAAGAGCTAGGTCTTAAGAATCTTAAAGAAAAATAAACCGAAATGGCTGCAGGATTTAAGACATGGAATTTCTGAACCCCAGCTTAGTGGCCGACGTCTCCAATGATGGGGTGAAAGCAATGCATATATTATGCATAAGGAGACTGAAAGAACTATGATCAGCCATCTAAAATATTCAAATATCAATACTTCAATTCAGAATGCATTCAGCCCTGGAAACCAAACCAGGCCATTCAGGTCATCAAGTTTTGTTTTAATTCAAATTATCTATATCTTGTTCGTTTTTTCACATTGCTCTCTATTGAGGAACATTTTAAAGTTTCAAATTAATTTGTGGATTTTACGAGAATTTATTGAATTGTTCTGTTCTGAAGGGTCACTGGACCTAAAACATTAACTCTGCTTTCTCTCCGTGGATGCTGCCAGACCTGCTGAGTTTTTGCAGCAATTTGTGCTTTTGTTTCTGATTTCCAGCATTCATAGTTCTTTTGTTTTTTTTAAAACCCCCACAATTTGTTGCTGTTTATCCGCAGGCCTGGAGGGGTGTTAGCAATGACCTGGACTCGGATACACAAGCAAGCTTAGGAATATGAACTGGTGAAATGGACAAACACGTGGCAGATTAAAGTTTAAAAAAGTGGAGAAGTACAAGGCATTTCAGAAGGAAGAATAAGAGAGCATTATGAACTAGCAGTACAATTTTAAAGAGCATACAGGAACAGAGAGACCAGATGTTTTCATAAAAATATTCAACATGGCAAATTGAAACAGCTGCTCCTAAAGTATATGGCTTTATAAATAAAGATAGAACGTAAAAGCAAGTTATGCTAAGCCTTTAACTTCACTGGTTAGCTCTCAACTGGAGTACTGCATTCAATTGGAGTACCTGACTTTTGGATGGATGTAAAGGCTTGGAAAGGACGCGCAATTATATTCAAATGGCACCCAAGTATGGAGGACTTAAGGAGAAAATAGATGAGACAGGCATATGGGGAAAAGACAGGAGATTACCACTAGGTAACAGAAATGGTGCATGCATGATAGGCCTTCTTCTGTATCGTAACAATTCTGCAATAATTCGGTAGGTCTTAGAGCAAAAACACAGAAGATCGCAAAAACACAAGATCATTTAATCAATTTGTACAGATGAGTCCATGACTATAGATAAAGACACAGGTGAAAAACGGTTGGTAAAAGAGCCAGAAAGGAGGTTAAGAGACTGTTTTCTACATTAAAATGAGCTGCAACATACTCCCTAACAGGATGGTGGAAACTGATTCAATAACTTTCAAAAGGGAATTTGACTTTTTTTAATCTGTAGGGATATCAGGAAAAGAACTTTAAGTGGGAATAACTGGATGGATCTTTCAAAGAGATGGCAGAACTCAAACTAAACGTTGCTTCTTTGCTTTTCTATGTAATGCATCCAATTACAGAACCCAATATTTCATGGGCCTTTTTATTACCTCACCTATTTTTACTTCCCCTACTAATGCCCTGTATAACTCCACACCCAGCAATCTATACTTATCCATTCCATCTAAAATCTTGCCAGTTAGGAGGTATATCCTCTTTCCCGATTACATCCAAACAAACAAGTATTACTTCAGATTGCAGCATCATAATACAGATGACAACATCGACGACCACAGATTCTGTAAAGGAAATTGTTTTGACACGAGATGCAAAAGCAGTTTGACACAGAAAAGGGGCAAATGTTGGTGGTAACAGCAAAGCCTCCATTTACAAAGTTGTCTGTACATCAAGATATCCAGATCTGGACAGTGTGGCAGAGACTAATGGAGTCACAAGGTGGAGCCCTGTAACCAACCTCAGACATCATAGTGCATCATGCAGTGATGTCCAATCAGCACTAAAGTCAAGCTCAAATCAACCTGTGGCTGTTCACTGCTCCAGATTCATTTTATACATTGGCTTCACTGGGTAGATATCACGTATTGCCCATTAGTTGTCCTTGAGAGATGGTACTGAACTGCTTCCTTTAACTGCTGTTGCCCACGTGCTATAGATACACCGTAATGTCATCAAGGAAGAAGTTCCAGGATTAGCAAAATACTTCCAAATCAGGATGGTGAGTGACTGAGGAGAACTTCAAGTGGTGGTATTCCCATGTATCGGCTACCCTGATCCTTCTAGATGAGTCTAGAGGATGCTAGGTGCTATGGAACACTGGAGAATTTCTGCAGTGGATCTTGTAAGTGTTACGTACTGCTGCTACTGAGTATTAGTGAAGGGGGAGGATGTTTGAGGATGTGGTTGCTTTGTTCTGAACAGTGTCAAGCTTGACTATCACTGGAGCTATCCATCATATTTCTGACTTGTGCAATGTAATGGTGGACAGGCTTTGGGAAGTCAGACGGCTAGTTACTCGCTGTAAGATTCCTATCCTCTGAACTACTCTCCTAGCCACAATATTTTGTTTTACATCAACCTGTTTGGACAGATCACAACACACCTCAGAGGCAAGTAGGACTTGAATCCAGATCTCTTGGTATTTATAAAGCTGGTCCAGTTCAGTTTCTGGTCAATGGTAACCTGAGCAGAACTTGTATTGAACAATGAGCAAGTTAGATCTAAGCATGTACACTGTTTGATAGCACAGTCGATGACTCTTCCATTACTATTTGGCCAGGTTGGATTTGTCCTGTTTTTACTATGCAGGAAATACCTGGGAAATTTTCCACATTGTCAGGTAGAGGTCAGTGCTGTAGATGTTACTGCAATAGTCTGGCTCAGGGCACAGCAGGTTCTGGAATGCAAGTCTTCAATACTAATGCTGAAATGTTGTCAGGGCCCATAGCCTTTACAGTAACTTCAATTGTTTGACATCATGTAGAGTGAACTGTAATGTTTGAAGACTGGCATCTGTGATGCTGAGGACTTCCAGAAGACTTCTTGAAGATTGTTACAAATAGGTCAGATTTATCTTTTACAATGACATGCTGGACTCATCCATCACTGAGAGGAAGAGGTAATGTATGGGGCTTCCTTTTCCACAGACATTTAATTGTCCACTGCCATGCACAACGAATATGCTGGGACTACAGAGTTTAGATCTGATCTGCTGGTTGAGGTGCTTTGCCCAGTCTATCCGTTCCACATATGCTGTTTGGCATGCAAGGCGCCCTGTGTCATAGCTTGACCAAGTTGAAGTCTCATTTTCATACAATGATACTCAGCTTTGCGTAGTTCCATTTCGAATGGAAAAGAGAAGAGAGCAGCTCCATTTAAAGTAGAGCTCCGCAACAATTCCATAAGTTAATTCTGGATGTTATTTTATAGAAAATAAACCAGAATAGAACAAACCACACCTTATTTAAGAACTTAAATTCATCATTTAATTACTGGGCATGTACAAACAGCCTTGGCAAAGATCTGACCTCCCAAACGCAGAATGAAATTCCCATTTTTTTATTTTTAAAAAAGAAGAGCTGGGCCTGCAAAGCTGCAATCCCACCTTGGTTTGGATATAGACAGAAAATCTGATTTGTTTGTTTTTAAACCCTTCAGTTCATTCCAACTTATAACACAATCAATCTCAAGTAAACGTTTAACCATAAACCACACAAACCCATCAAGTAGGCAAAAATTTGTGCATCGACATCTAGGGGTTACCAGAAAACTGAACTAGACCAGTCATTCAAATATCATTGCTACAAAAATAGGTAATTAGCTAAGAATTCTGCAGCAAGTAACTCTTCCCCTGACTCCTCAAAGTCCAACCATCTATAAAGGCACAAGTCAGGAATGTGATGGAATATTCTCCGCTGCCTGGATGAGGGCAGCTCTAACACCAAGAAAGCTGACAGCATCCAGCCCATTTGACTGGCACACCACCCAACATCTTCAATATTCACTTCTTCTGCCAATGCACGGCAATGTTGTTTACCATTTACAAGATACATTTCAGCAATTCACAAACTGTCCTTCGAAAGCAGCTCCCAAACCACAACCACTAAGAAACACAAAGGCTACGTGAAGTTCCTTTCCAAGTCATTCACAATCCTGACTTAAAATTGTAATGTTCCTTCGCTGTTACTGGGTCAAAAACCTGGAACTCCCTAACTGCACTGTAAGTATACCTACAGCCAACAGATTGCAGTGGTTCAAGGCGGTGTTGCATCACCAACTTCAAGGGCTATTTGGAATGAGCAATAAATGCTGGTATAGCTTGCAACACACACGTCTCATGAATTAATAAAACAAAAGAGATACATGCGGATAGGTCAGCTCTGCAATGTCAAAACATGACACTAATCAAACAATTCAGAATACAAGGAATACTAAAAGTCATTAGGGCAATTTAACTCTAATAGCATTACAATTATTGCAAGGGAGGACTAGATGAGATGAGTTCAAGTCTAGTCAGGAGAGCAAGAATGCTTGCGTCTGCTGGTAAAATAGGTCTTGCATAAAATTAGTTTGCAGTTTCAACTCATACTATAGTGGACATGTTGCAAAAAATGCTCGCATTCTGACAATTTCACTCGAAGTGGAATAGTGCTACACAATGCAATAGGGGTGAGGCATATTGTTGGGGCACAATTGAGGGAGCTCTGTTCTGCTCCTTTGACATGTCACAAAGGGCCCAAAATGGAAATGCTTACTGCCCAAATCCCCCACACTGATAAACAAGAATTAATTGTCAATAACAATTTCCATAATCAGTACAGTGACTTGTCAAAAATAGTGCTACTGATAAAATTAATCAGACATTCCTCGTGTCTACACATTTTATTTCAGGAGTAAGAATCGGAATTGGAAGTACAAGCAAAGGCAATGTTAACTAGATGTTACAATTCTAAAGAGGGTGCGAGAATAGAAAGACCTAAGTCATATGTGCATGAATTATTGAAGGTGGAAGAGCACTTTGAAAAAGTGTTCTTAAAAAAAGGATTCTGGGCTTTAGAAATGGAGGCACAGAGCATAAAAGCAAAAAGTTGCATTGAACGTTTATAAAACAATGGCTCAGCAACAACTGGAGTACCATCAGTTTCCAGGTAAATGTACTTCAGGAATGTTGCGAACACAGACTTACAAGAATGGCTGAAGGAATGAGGAACTTCAATTATAGGAACAGACTGGAGAAGCTGGGGTTCTTTTTAAAGGGAAGGTCGAGAGGTGGTTTGATGGATCATCCAATGCACGAAAGTCTAGACAGAGTAGATGGTGAGAAGATGCTCCCACTGGTGGTTCAAGAACCTGGGGACACAGACTTAAGGTGAATTGCAACACAAGAAAAAACTTCTTTAAAGCAACAGGCGGTTAGAATCTGGAATGCAGTGCCTGAGAAGCAAGTGATAATGAATCTTAATCATGATTTCAAAAAGTACTAGGTTATGCCCTTGATGAATCTGTAGAGCTATGAGAAAAAGACAGGGAAATGGGACTGGCTAAACTATCCTTGCAGGTAGCTAGCACAAACTTGATGGATGAAATGTCCTCTTCCTCTGCTGTAACTATTCTATGACTTGCACAATAATACCCAACACTTCATTACATTCCTGAGGAAAACAGTAAGGGAGTTTAATTTTGTGAATTTACAAGTAACAGAAGTGTAAAATAGGACCAGGTTTGGTCCAAGACTTTGCACTCTATGTGGAGCCAATGGCTTGCTGATTTCGCACAAGAAAAGGCCTGCGGCCAGCAGTGTGCTGCAAGAATCTGTGGTGGATCCACCGCTTTTTGTCATTTGTATAAATGATTTAGATGTGACCATAGGAGGTATGCTTAGTAAGTTTACAGAAGACACCAAAAGTGGTGGTGTAGTGGACAGCAAAGGTTACCTCAGAGTACAACAGGACTGTGATCAGATGGGCCGAGCAGTGGCAGATGGAGTTTAATCTAGATGAGTGTGAGGTGCTACATTTTGATAGGGGAAATTAGGACAGGGCTTATACACTTAACGGTAAGGTCCTGGTGAGTGTTGCTGAACAAACAGACCTTGGAGTGGAGGCTCATAGTTCCTTGAAAATTGGGTCACAGGTAGGGAGGATAGTGAAGGTGGCATTTGGCATGCTTGTCAGTGCTTTGAGTTTAGGAGTTGGGAGGTCATGTTGCGGCTGTACAGGACATTGGTTAGGTCACTTTTGGAATGCTGTGTTCACTTCTGGTCTCCCTGCTATAGGAAGGGTGTTGCGAAACGAAAAGGGTTCAGGAAAGATTTACAAGGAATTTGCGAGGGTTGGAGGGTTTGAGCAACAGGGAGAGGCCGAATAGACTGGGACATTTTTCCCCGGAGCTTCAGAGGCAGAGGGGTGACCTTATAGAGGTTTATAAAATCACGAGGAGCATGCATAGGGTGAATAGCCAAGGCCTTTTCCCCAGGGTAGGGGAGTCCAAAACCAGAGTTTAAATAAGTTTAAAGCAAGAGAGGAAAGATTTTAAAACGGGACCTAAGGGGTAACGTCTTCACAGAGGGTGGTGCGTGTATGGAATGAGCTGCCAGAGTAAGTGATGGAGGTATGTACAATTACAACATTTAAAAGGCATCTGGATGAACATATGAATATGAAGGGTTTACAGGCATATGGGCCAAATGCTGCTAAATGGGTCTAGATTAATTTCGGATAACTGGTCAGCATGGACAAATTGGACCAAAGGGTCAATTTCTATGCTGTAGATCTCCGACTCTAAAAATTGATTAAATGACATGATCTCTAAAAAAGCAGAAGTTTCCAAATTCCTTAGTCTGTAATTATGGAGGTCTTTAACGTGATAAAATACCCAAGTTATTTTAAAAGAGTATTACCAGACAAACACTTAGTGTCAACCCATATGTTAGGAGGGAAAGGGGCTGATTTTAAATGATGAGCACCTTTAGGTAGCAGGCGTGGGCCATAAGGAAGCTCCAGGGCTTAGGACTCAGGGAACCGAAGGCACAGTCACCAATGGTAAAGTGATCACCAACTGACAAAAAGCCAGAATTTCAAGGCTGAACCTGACGAGATACAAGGGACCAAGAGCACGATGAGACTTGTAAATGAGAAAAATAATTTTAAAACTAGGGTACTGCCAGACCAGAAGCCAATGCAAGTCAGCCAGAAAAAGATGCGTAGAATAGAGTAACAATTTATTGCTACGTGTATTTTTATTTTGAAAGTAGTGAAATTTTTTAAGTCGCCATGCTATGGCATCTAAATTAGTGACAGAAGTCATAAATTGAAGTAGAAGTTTATCACAGTTTAATTAATGACTTCTGGGTTCGGGGTACACAGGAAAACCGGGCTGAAATCGCCACACCAAGACAAGACCTCCACACCACACGTTGGAAGACCGGAAGCCGCCTCTGAAGCAAGGACAAGACCTCCACACTGGGACTAGAACTTCATGCCAGGCTGCTGGAATATCCAGAAGCCTCCAACGACCTCCATACCAGAACAAGAAGCCACTTCAGGCAAAGACGGCCACACCGGGAGATCACCCCACCAGGCCTATAGGGCCAGCTGGGGCCGTTGGAAGCTACCTCATCACTGGGCCTCGGCCAGGAGAAGTTGCCTTCCACCAACGTCATTGAAAGACTGTATGGTACCGTAATGAATGGAAACATTAAAAAAAGCATAGAAAGAAAAAAGCGTAGCGGATGGAGTAGACAAGCTCTGGGCTCCTGAGCTGAAGGACCTGCACATTGCTCTGCTACTCTAACGTCATCATGTGAAAAACAATTTTAAGAGTCACTAACATTACTGCATGCTGCAAAAGACAGACCTAAGTCATGCTGTAACTGAATCTAAGGAAGTGACAGACAGGCTACCAAATGGATGGATGAATGAATAGTTGGCAAATTAGGATACATGCAGAGCAATGTACCAGCAACTATATAGAGGATGTAAAGTTGAAGGCTAAACAGGAGAGAACTGAAATAGCCAAGTGTGAAGTTAAAAAGACAAAGATTAAGAATTTCAGAAGCAGATGACCAGGGGGAGGCAAAGTAGGGCTACAACACTGCCAGTGTTTTGCTATTTGACTTGCGTTTCCACAAAGTAGTGACTGGTTAGGTTCTAACAATTACTTTAATCTGTAAATCTTGTTCAGTATCTGTAGTGGAAGGACGGGTAAGAACTCTCAGCGTTTGATGTATGTGGCCAAAGATTTAATTATCTTCCCCTCTAACTTCAGGTCAGCTATACTTTCAAAGTCAGCAAAGGGAGGGGAAATTTGAGCTCTGGTAACTGGCACTTACACAAGGAAGAGTTTGAAAATGCTCGAAGCATGCAATTTCACTGGTAGGAAGAGTGTTGTTTCCCATCAATGATCAGTCTTCAGAACAAACTGCAGAATAACAGTAAACTGCTCAATGTCAAAACTGAAAACAAACAACAAACTTTACAGTTTCAGACACTGATTGGTGAGAAGGACCTTGATGCAGGGTCAGACCAAGTACCCTTGCAGGATTAACAATTACAGACTGGTAGAGAACACGATTTACTTTCTAACCTAGCCTGTGCAAATCTGATCCTTGAGCCATACAAGGAGGCGGGCTGACAATCCACAGATCTGTATCCATAGAAGTTTAGTGAAGTTTACACAAAGGGGATATTTTGATTCAACAGCATCTGTGCTCCTTTGAAAATCTTATCCTTTGAACAAGATGTAAAAATCACTGGGACATGCAACATTTTGTGCTACTTTGAAGAAAAGGGGTTATCCCTGGCCAATACTTATCCTTCACCAAAGTCTCAAACACAAATCAAGTTATTACATTGCAGTTTCTTAACATAAAAACTGGCTACTCCACTTCCTTTAATGCAACAATGGCTACCATTCAAAAGTACTCCACTGGTTGTACATTAAATTGCTTTGGAATATTTAGATTTCAAAGTTTTCAGGTTTTTTTTGTGCAACATACAATGTCCAACATTCTGGCCCAGATATAATTAGGATAATCAGACGGGCAATGGAAGTGGTGATATTCGCCAGTACCAAATGCAAAACCAGTCTGCATGCAGAATGCTGCTGCAACCATCAAATCACTTAAACAAATAGAAAGTAGCTAATGGCAAGGGGAAGCCAGGAATCCAACCTAATTCTGTCCTTACCCAACATACATATTTACAGTTCATCTTATTAATTCAAGTCAATATGATGAGAAACAAGATTAAATCCAATTATATGACAATTTTTTAATTCAAGTGGAGTAAAACAGATTGCAGATTCTTTCCAGGAGCAGGAACTGGGATAGACTAATCCTGGCTATGCTTTTCAATGAAAACTAACTGCAAACCACCTTCCTCCAGGAGAAAGCAAAGGTAGGGGCTAATAGCAGTAGCCAGTTACTCCTGTCAATGAGTGCATATTGACATTGAGCAAGCCACCCCCAAAACTGAATAGCTTATAACACACGCAGTTTCCTACATTAATGGCCACTTAGGTGAGATACCCAAAATATAGCAGTATCCACAGCCTGACCTTGGAGAAAGAAAATTTGGGGAATAACAAAATCATTCCCTTTGTCTAAAGATGATAAAGGAAACCAAAAAGACTATGAGGGAGAGAACGACATGTCCATTCTTTTACTTTCATTCTCCTTTAAACTGTCCCTTTTCAGATAATGTCACTAACGTCAAGCATGCAGAATCATTTTTCACTGCATGATCCAAATGACACAGGAAAAACAAGTATCCCCTTGAAAAATTCTCTGCACTAGCAATAGCTCTGAAGATTTGGGCTCCAGAACTCGCCATATCCTAAGCTATACTAAAATAGCTACAACATTGTCAAGGAGATGCCGATATGGATAACTGCCCAGGTACGCCCAAGTACACAAAAAGCAGAGAGGGGTTTTTGTAGCACAGTGATAACATCCCTACCTCTGAGCAAGAAGGCCAGGTTCAAGTCCCACCTGCTCTGCAGATTGGTCATAACATTCCTGAACAGGTTGATTATATATCTCAAAACCTTCCTATGTATAGAGTTGAAAACTGCTCAAAACGCAGGATAAATCCAACACAGCCAATTAATAACTCGTCAATCTACTCTTGATCATTAGTAATGTAATGGAAGGTATCAACAGTGCTATCGCAAGCTGCACTTTGCAAAAGGATAACTGTTTATTGAAGCTCAATTTGGGTTCTACCAGGGCCACTTAGCTCCCATCCTCAAGACGGCCTTAGCACAAATATGGAAAAAGGAGTTGAATTCCAGAGGAAAGGTGCAAGTGACTGTCCATGACATCAAGGATGCAATTGATTCACTGTGGTATCAAGGAGCACCAGCAAAACTGGAACCAATGGGTATCAGGGGGGAAATTCTCCAATGGTTGGAGTCATATCTGATAAACAGGAGGACAATTGTGGCTGTCAGAGGTCAGTCATCTTAGCTCTTTGACATCTCTGCAGAACTTCTTCGGGCTAAGATCTTTGGTCCAATCCCTTTAGCCACTTCAGTGACTCTCCCTCCGTCACAAGGTCAGATGTGACCCCGATGACTCCATAATGCCCAATACCATTCGTAATTCTTCAGGTACTAAAGCAGTCTATATTCAAACACAGCAAAATTGGACACTATCCACATTTGGGTTGACAAGTTGCAAGTAAAATTCACACCACACGACATTTAACTATTACTCCTTCATATTAAATGGCATTACCATTATCATTACTATCAAAATCCTCTAACTAACACTGTCCAGAAAGTGAACTAGTCAAATAAGTACTGTGGCTGCAAGAGCCAAATAGGCCCCAGGCTAAACTTCGGGTAACTCTGATGTGAATTTGGAACTGGAGGGCAAAAGCTTAAAAAGAAAAACAAAATAAATCTATATTCTCTTTTCCCATCTTCACCTAGGACTAAGATGATATCAGAAGTGAAATATCTCCATGTAAAAATGCATAGACAGAAATGTCAAATTTTATTCCCATGGGTTTTGTTAACACCCTTGACATGGAGATCTACAAGCAGTTTCTATGACACTGCATAAAATATTATCTCCAAAATTATACTGGACAGCGGGAATGTCAGGATCATGAGGGAACATTAAAAACAGCACTTTCTGAATATTTAATGTCAGAGCGAAAGGAGTAAGCGAAAGGACCATCTAGGACTGTGCTTCATGGGGCAGAGCTCATAGGCTGTACAGAATATGTAACTGCAATTAATACACACATCAAATCCAGTTCACTTTGGTATCCATTTTTCCCCGATAGCTCATCATAACAACCAAAGCACTGCAATAACAAACACCAACAGGAAAAAGTTAACTTATGTCAGGATAGAAATTAAATTGAGATTGACAGGAAAAATTATGACCCATTGGCAGGGACTAAATCATCAAATATATGAAATGCTGAAGTCTAAGTACTTACACAAAGCAAGGTCTAGCAAATATCACTGTGATTTAAACATTAGAGTTGATATGTTCCACAATATGCAAGCTGTGGCTTCAAAAGTAAGACCAGTTTCACAGGGCATTTTGACTGAACTGAAGCTCAAAATCCTGGCCCCAAGTTTTTAATGCAAAATTATATTGCATGAAGTGAAACACAGCAAATCTAAAGCTGAAATTTGCCCAAGTAATTCATTTTAAAATGCTCAGAAGTATTGCGGACTCCAAACAGCTCACTCACTTGTACCCTCAACAGTTTCCAATGCACGCTTGACAGGACACATTCAAGGTTCCTGACTGATATTGGCACACCAATAGTTAAATATGTGGGATGCTTTCCTGATCTCAGCCCCAGCAAAATATGTTGGTAACACACTCAGAAGTTTAAGAAGCCTGGATAGCAGTAAATGGCAAGATTCAAATCACAGGATCTTTTGGATGAAACCTCATACTTATAGTGCTTAAATGATAATGGCATGATGGCACAGTAATGAAATCTGTTTAATTCCTCCATCTCAAATTATAAAATTAAACACTGTAAATCTGACTATGCCAGTGCTAAAAACACCAAACTGTTGCAAAAAGACAACATGGTGACAAACATGAATCCCATCCATTCTCAACCTGGCCAACACTGCAATAATCAAGAAAGCTACTCAGTAACATAGAAATTAGGTTAGGTTACGGGCCATTCAGCCCAGCATGTGCTGGAGTCCATCCCATTCACAAGCAATTCCTTACTCCTACCTGCTCATCTTGTTCCCACATCTATTCATTTCCTTTTCTTGAAGCCACCAATCCAAACTCCTCTTGAATGTTGACATGGTCTCTGCTGCAATGAGCAAATATGTGCATGTCACAGTCTTAGTATCCTAATCATAAAGAAATTGCTCCAGCAACGTGTTCTTAATCTTTCCTATACAACATTCTGAACTCTCAGCCACGAGGAACAGTACATCCATCTACTCCACCCTGGTCGCAGCTTTAAACACGTCCACTGTAATATCAGAAAACAGAACTGCAGAACCATTCTGAGGAGTCACCACACAAAACATTAATTCTGCTTTCTTCCCACAGATATTGCCAAGTTTCTCTAGCAATTCCTGTTATTTTTTCCACTGTAACGTCCTCCATTAGAAAAAAGTACCCAATTTTTTCAATCTTTCATCACATTTGTATTTATTCAAAGTTCAGCACCTTGATGAATCATCCTCCACTCCACTTTCTTGCCTTTCCCTCAACTGCCTTACTGATTTAAAAACTTTCTCAGCCCTGAATATATACTTAATAATCCAGTCTCTACAGCCCACAGTTAAAGAATTCCACAAATTCACCACTTTGTAGGAGAAATTCCTCATCAATCTTGTCCTAAATGGGTGACCTCTTATTCAAAGATTATGCCCTCTGGGCCAAGACTCTTCCATAAGGAACCTTTTTGCATCTACCCTGTCAAGTCCCCTTAGAGTCTTCTGTGTGTCAATAAAGTCATCTCTCCAAACTCCATGTTCCAAACTCCAATGATTTCAGGCTCAATCTCTCTTCAAAAGAGAGCACCTCCATACCTAGGATTAACCAAGTGAACCATCTCTGGACCATCCAATGCCAAGATATGTTTTCTTAGATAAGGGGCCCAAAATTGTTCACATCTTTCAGCTATGGTCTGACTACTGCCTTATATGACATTAGTTCACTTTTTTTTTTAAAAAAACACCATTCCCTTTGACATAAAGGCCACCATTCCATTTGCCTTCCCTAATAACATCTCTACATTCGTAATCCATACTTGGTGCCTAAAAACTGTCATTGGTTTATTTAGTGATCTTACTGCTTTGCAAACAAGAACCCACAAATTCATCTGTGCTTCCACAAAAGCTGGATTTCCTTGCACTAGCTACCTTCTAACAAAATACTCAATGATATTTGCCACACAGCCAGTAAGGTCTGCAAATTTGAATGAGATGCCGTCCAAACCCAAGTAAGTGATTGGTGAATTCTGTGGGACACTGCTACCAATTTTAACCTGCTTTGAAAAGCTGTCCTCAATTCCGATTGCTTCCTTACCTCTAACCACTTTACACAATTTTCTACACTCGCCCGTCAGTCCGACCTCAAGATTGACATTGCCATGAGAATAATAAAGAGATCCCAAGTATCCAATGCAGACAAGAACCCAAAAAATGCTAGGTTCCACGCTAGTTCTACACTGATCAAAAATTTGAGGAAAAATTCCAACCTGAAGAATAATAATCCCAAACAATATTCTCTTCAAAATATCATTATCTCCCATCACAAATTGTAATATCTGTACATTTTGTGCACTTCAATTGAAATACAAACTGTTTCTGATTCCCCAATGGAAGTAGTCTGCCTCTTCAAAACACTTAAATGACAAAAATCACCCTCAGCTACCACAAAAAGAGACAAAAAAAGCTTCACAACTTTCCGATGGTTCCCAATAGCCCAACCTATCAGTAATTCAAAGAAACACCAGAAATTCAAGCATTGGTTCAGCTCCTGACACCTGACTGGTGTCCCAATTTGTTTTTCATTGACAGATCTGGTACCTTGAGACACTCCAGTTTGGTTCAATGTCCTCTCAGGTCTGATACACCAGATCTAGCCATAAACATTAATGCATTTCTGACAGTGATACAGACTTAGTGAAACACACTAAACATACCTATACTTGAAACTTCAAATCGTGCACGGGTTGATTCCTGTGTTTCAGGCTCAGCACTCAACATTTTTCAACATTTTACAAGCTCACACGTGGCCAACCCAATCCTGCTCCACCACCATTTTGTTTACATTTAACATTTTTCTAACCAACCTGTTCAGAGATGTTAATACACGTCAGGATCAGGTGGGAGTTGAACCTAGGCCTCCCAGTCCGGGGGTAGAGATGTTACTACTCTGCCATAACAGCCCCTCCTGTTTCTACAAAATTAGAAAGAGCAACTGAATGCGCGCATGGGACCACATATATAAAAGGATAATAAATAATACCTCAAGACTTCTATATTAAACAAGCAGCTCTCCCCCCTACCAGCAACAGGTAAGAAATTCTGGTCCAGGATTCCAGGGACTGGGAACACATTAGAACAATTAGACTTGTATGATACATTCAAATCAGAACATAATTTGCAGAAAATTCAAAACCATCATTGAAAGCAAGAGTTTAAAGCAAAGTTTTAAATTTACAGCAACCACTTTAATATTAAAACAGATTGACACGATATAAATTGTCAGCTGGAATAACCAATTGTTACTATGATCTACCTTACCAAAGAGTAGTTTCATTAGACAGAGTATTAAATTGAACATCTACATTCCCTTCTTTATAACACATACAGCACTTGAAGGAATAGGTAACCAAGAGTGCTTTAATACAGATCACCCAAACTTAGGCTGACTTGAACCATCAGGTAAATGATTTGAAACGGTTTGGAACCAAATATGTTGAATTTGCCTTTCTATTCTGTGAGGCACATTTTATGGAATTACAGCCCAAGGTCAGTGCTTAGAACGTAGAACCCCCATAAGCTCCCTGTCATCACACAATGGGGCTGTGCATGCTGACACGGCCGATATTGTTTGTGGTGCTGTCCCTGTGCAGTCAGCTGCTCAGCATTTCAAGGTCAGGAGCTGTTTCCACAGCATCTCTTGCCCTCTCCAAGCTAAGCCTGTGAAACAATGGCCATTACCTGTATTTATTTTTTCCCCCTCCCTTGCACTCTGTTGTAATGTGAACCATATTCCAGTTTATGAGCTAATCAGGTTGTTTTGCCATTACATCAGAGGCAATTATAAATGGCCAGAAGCAGCAGCTGAAGAGCCAATCAGATTACAGATAGCATGTCACCCTAAGACCAACTGTCTCCTGGCTTTGACAGAAGGATTTTACCTCCATAATTCAAATCCCAAACCCGTGCAATCTGCACTTACTCAAATCACCAGCCTGTGCATTAGTACCAGCTAGTACTGGCAAAGTGAACCAACTCAAGGTTGCATGCACTCGAGGCGGTGGAGACGAGAAAAACAACATGGGGGTGGGGGGGGAAGAGAAAGAAACAAGGAGGTGGGAACGGCAGCGGAGGTCCATCAGTAAACACATCATTAAAATCATCAGACAAAAGCAGCAAACAGTGCTTGAGCACTTAAGCAAGGGGAGAGAAATTCACTGGGATCAAAATCCTAAAACAAAGAGAGCAGCCAGTCCCTGAGCTACAGATCATGCAGCAAAACCCTAGTGCTCTCACAACCTGTTTTGCTCCACTAAACTCACCCAATCCTTCACAGACTTTTTTTGTACAGGAGGGACACTTTTTGAAGTGAAAAGCCTACAATGTTTGGGAGGTGGGGGGCTGGTGGTGCAGGAGGACGAAAAGGAGGTCAGAACTGGGGAGGGAGAGGAGAGCAGAGCTCTGCGTGGGGCAGGGGTAAGAGAATGGAAGGGGTGGAGAGAACTGGGAAAGGGGGAAGGGAGGAGGGGGAAATGAGAGTGAGGGGAAATGGAGGGGGGAGGGAGAAGCTGAGATGTGAGGTGGAAAGGAAAGGGACAGCTGGGGTGGAATGGAGGAGGGGAACAGGGAGGGGTCAAAGTGGGAGAAATGAGGGAGAAAGAAGTGGAGCAAAAAAGGAGGAAGAAAAAAAGTGGGGAAAATAAAGGAGGGAGGGAGAAGAGCTCTTCCAGTTCGGGTTCGGGCCTCACTTTACATAATTTATACCGAGACTGCTGCTCCACTCGCACAAAGCCGGCCATTTTAGAGCGGATTCTTTGTATTGAGAGAGAAGCACAAGCACGGCCCGATCAACCTCCCTCCCCCAACCACATACACACAGCACCAACCATTAACTAACACTGCCATTACCACTCTTCGCTCCTGGTTACACTAGTTAACCACTAGTTAGCATTTTTACCTGAGTCCTAGGCAAAGGCTGCCCGCTACTCCCGGGGCTGATGGGCGGATGGTGGCTCCTTTGTTGCGCTGTTGCCCAGCCCGAGCTGGGATACTGGGTTCCCAGCTCGCCTCCCTTGGCCAGCTCCTGGCTGCTATTGTAGTCCTGGTGGGCCTGGTTATAGTTAGTAAAAGCCCGGGCCCCACTCGGGGAGGTGAGCAGCTGGTTGAGGGTTGGGGTACTGGAGGCCGTCTGTGGTTGTTGATGCTGTTGGAGGCCGGGGCCCTGCGCCGACTGCTGCTGTTGCCCACCGAAGCGCTGGAAAGAAGCGACCATACCCGAGGCCAAGGCTTTAGGCCCAGCAGCCCCGGCCCGCGGCGAGTTGAGGCCGTAGTTCTGGTTCATGTAACCACTACGGGCCGCCGGATAAGACGTGGTGTAGTTGTTGTAGTGCCCGGAGAAAGCCTCGTGAGAGTTGGGCTGGAAGGAGTCGAGGCCGCCGGGTTGTAGCGCTGCCCCCATGCCGGGGCTTTGTTGTCCGCCATGTTGGTGGAACGGGCCCCGGTAATGGTTGTAACCGTAACCGGTAGGCGGCACGGCGCCTGGGCCGGGACTGGGCCCCGGGTTCGCGTTGCCCAGGGGCACAGCACCACCGCTGTTGCTGGAATGGTCGAATCTCTGGTCGCCGCTTAGGAGAGCGAGGCTGGTGGCAGTAGCCCGTCCGGGCTCTGGCTCCCCGGAACCCGCTCCGCCGTTACTCTGCTCCGAGGAGGAGGCCCCATCCTGCTCGCCGTGCGGCGGGTGGCCGCTGTCCTCGTCGCTGTGCTCGCCCGGCACCGGGGCCGCGCTCAGCCGGTGGTTGCTGAAGGTCTCCCTAGCGGCGGCGCCGGGCTCCGAGCCGTTGCCCGGCAGGTGATGCTCCTGCTCGGCGGTGGGGCCGGGCCCAGTCCCCGGCTTCAGCGCCGCCAGCTCGCCGGCCTTGGCCTGGCTCATTTCGGTGTCTCTGAGGGCGCTGACCGGAGCGGCCATTGCTGCCCGCCGCCCCGCGCGATCCCCCACCCCCACCCCGGGCCTCGCCTCGCTCGCTCGCTCGCTTTCGGCGGGTCGCTCCCTCCCGGTGCTTGGCTCGGTTCGGCCCGGCGGCCCCGATACCCGCTCCCACTCTCGGCCGCTAGGCTCGCTCGCTTCCCCGCCCGGCCGCTCGGCTTGCTGACTCTCGGTTCCCCGACTTGCCCTGGGCGGTGGCGCTCAGACGGCCGCACTGCCGGTGCCGTTGTCGGTGGCGCTGCCGCTCCGCATGGCTGGGTGTGGGTGAGCACGGCAGCCCGAGCCCGTCTAACGGAGCCTCGGGCCCAGCGCAACACGCGGTCTGACAGAACTACTAGCCATGTTGTGTGGGGGGCGGCGGCAAAACCCGGAGCGGAGCGGGAGGGGGAGGGGGAGGGGAGCGGAGCCCGGCCTGGGGGAGGGGCCAGAGATGGGGGAGGGTAGGGAGGATTTTCCGTCAGTCAGAATAGGGGAGTGTTTCTGTTCCCCAACACTCCCGACATTGAGAGCCTAAGCGTACGCTTCCCTAACATTGAGACCCCGACACTGGGTACACTCCCCTAACATTGAGACCCCGACACTGGGTACACTCCCCTAACATTGAG
>NC_063358.1:13776005-13776178 GCF_021869965.1 Rhincodon typus | reverse complement strand
GAGACCCCGACACAGGGTACATTTCCCTAACATTGAGACCCCGACACAGGGTACATTTCCCTAACATTGAGACCCCGACACTGAGTACACTCTCCTAACATTGAGACCTCGACACTGGGTACATTTCCCTAACATTGAGACCCCAACACTGGGTACACTCCCCTAACATTGAG
>NC_063358.1:13735481-13775995 GCF_021869965.1 Rhincodon typus | reverse complement strand
TGGGTACACTCCCCTAACATTGAGACCCCAACACTGGGTACACTCCCATAATATTGAGACCTCAACACTGGGTACATTTCACTAACATTGAAACCCCAGCACTGGGTACACTCCCCTAACATTGAGGCCCCAACACAGGGTACACTCTCTTGACATTGAGACACTCACACACTCCGCACTCCCTTACATTGAGACTCCAATGCAAAGTACACTCCCCTAACAGAGACCCCAACACAGGGTACACTCCCTTACATTGAGGCCGTGACACAGAGTACATTCCCTTACATTGAGAACCTGACACAGTGTACACTCCCCTGATGTTGAGACCCTAACACAGAACACACTCCCTTACATTGAGAGACCAACACAGAGAACACTGCCCTGACACAGACCCCATCGCAGAGTCTACTCCCCAGACACTGAGACCCTGACAGAGTATACTCCCTGACATTGAGACCGTCACATAGAGCATACTGCCCTGTCATTGAGACGCAGACACAAAACACCTCCCCCAACATTTAGACCCAAAAGCATAGTCCACTCCCAGACATCAAGACCCCAACACAGAGCCCACCTCCTGACATTGAGACCCTGGCACAGAGCTTACTACCCTGTTATTTAGATGATGTCACAGAGCTCACTCCCAGACGCTGAGACCACGACACAGAGCATACTGTCCAAACACAGACTGCAAACAGAGCCCACTCCCCATATGTTGAAAAAGCAACACAGAGCCCACTCCCCTGCTATTAAGACCATTCCCTTAACATTGAGACCGCCACACATGGCCTAGCCACCAACACTGAGACCCCTACACAAAGTCCCACTGCCCTGAAACTGAGAACACAACACAGAGCCCCACTCGCACAACACTGAAACCCCAACACCAAGTCCTGTTGTATTGAGCCTAACCAACCCTCCCAAAACCATCCTCCCAACACTGACCCCAACATACAGCCCTACTCTTTGATAGAGACTCCAATACTATTCTCCTTCCCCTGACACTGAGACCCCAGTACTGAGTACCCTTCCCCAAGACTGAGACCCCCAACTCCAAATCCCACTGCCCTAATACTGAGATTATCAACATGAAGCCCAATGCATCCGACACTGAGACCTTTAACACCAAATCCTACTATCCTGACTCTGAGACCCCACTACCAAGTCCTACTCCCTTGATGTTCAAACCCAACACTGAGAGGTTCTTAAGGTTCTTGCGAATATTTGCAGCTCGGGTTGTGTATGAGGTTGTTACTTGCTTGCCGAGCTGGCTGGTTATCGTCCAGACGTTTCATCGCCATTCTAGGTAACATCATCAGTGCGGCCTCCATGGAGACTACCTAGCATGGTGACAAAACTTCTATACGATAACCAGCCAGCTCAGCGAGCAAGCCAACAACTGAAACCTACTGTCGTGTCACTGACACCCCAACACTGAATACTGATCATAATACTGACCACCTCTTCCAATTCCAAGCCCCTACTCCCCTGACATTGAGACCCCAACACCATATCCCACTCTCTGATACAAGACCCCAACACAAAAGCCCCACTCCCATGACATTGACTCCAATACTGTACCCCATTTTATCAATTCTGACCTCTCCCCCAAACCAAATCCTAATCCCCGATCACTGATCCCCTCTTCAAACATCAACCCTATTCCACCAATACTGAGATCCTAGTACCAAGTCTCATGGCATTGATACTTGAAATTGAGATCCCAACACCAATTCCCTCTCTACCGACACTGACCCCACTTCTCTGAATCTGAACACCGCTCGTCTAACATTAAGACCCCAAAACTGAACCTCACTATCCTCTCCACAGACCCTGCTTCTCTTTACTGACCCAGACGGCAATACTCTTCCCCAACGTGTAGCCCCATGCCCCGACTCTGAGAACACTTCAACTGACTAACCTGACACTGAGATTTCCTTTCACAATGTGGAGCCCCATTTCATAAGACTTTCTCCTCAGCATGAAACTTTCTCTCAACGACCAGAGACTCGTGCAGAGCCCCACTCTCTCCGTCCCTGGCACTGAAAACCCTTTCCTCAACATGGACCCTCATGCCCTCTCCCCTGTTCCTGTGATTCCATTGTCCCAACAATGATCCCTACTCTCCCCTGCACACAGTTGTCCCCTCCTCCAATTCATTCCCTCACCCCAAAACCAAGGCTCCATCTTCTATAAATGTTCAGCATAGCTCCCCAATTTCAACCCTCTGCTCCCTCCCCTGAAAGAACCCTGCTCACTGCAAGTGTGAAATCTAGGATAAAAGGACGATATTTCAAACACCTGCTTTATGTCCAGTCCATAGTCCACAAATAGTGGGTACTTCTGGAGTTTAATAACAGCATCTCTGCTTGGAGGGTCCAGAACAGGTTAGATCAGAAATGGTTGCAAGAAACAAAACTTAATAGAAGTCTGGAACTCTCAACCCCACCTTCCTAAAAGCTGAATAGCTTATTTCTATTCCTATGTTACTGTGGAGCTGTTCAGTGAGTAGTGAATATTTCATGTATGTACCCTTTCTCAGAATTGAAGTACATGTACTACAAAATATTTACAGTACGGAAACACAAATGAGCACAACAGCCTATGCTTGTGTATATTCTCTACATGAGTCTCCTCCCACCAGAGTTCCTATAAACATACCATTCTATATCATTCTTTCTCATGTGCTTATCTAGCTTCCCCTTAAATATATCTGTACTCGTTGCTGCAGTATGCTTTGTGGTATCAAGTTCCAGAATCTAACCATTCCCTAGGTAAATAAGTTTTTCCAGAATTCCCTATTAGATTTATTGCTGAACATCATACTTATGGGTGCTAGTGTTGCCATGCCTGACATATCTTTTGCAAATGTACCCTATTAAATCCATTCCTATCAGAACACCTCTTAAGTCTTCCCATTTCCAGAGAAAAGAATTGCACTATGTTTGATCTGATCGGAATAATTCAG
The DNA here is from genome assembly GCF_021869965.1 of Rhincodon typus. Lineage (NCBI taxonomy): Eukaryota > Metazoa > Chordata > Chondrichthyes > Orectolobiformes > Rhincodontidae > Rhincodon > Rhincodon typus. The sequence continues at coordinate 13,773,027 of NC_063358.1, read as the reverse complement.
TTCCAATATCATTCTTGTAAATACTTTGTGTACTTCCCTGATTCATCAATATCCTATATAACACGGCAACCAGAAGTGTTCAAATGCTCCAAGAAGCATGGCCTGATCAGGATTCAAAGTAAGTTTCACATAACTCCACTACTTTTCAATTCCATCTTCCTAAAAACTGATGCCAGCGCTTGGTTTACTTTATTGTAATTGTCTTATTAATTAATCTATATATTTAATGTATCTATATCCATGAATTCTTGATGTTTATCTACTTCATTCAGATCCTTGTTTTCCAAGGAGGACGTGACACCTATATTCTCGATCTCTTTATTTCTTTGAAATTAATTTGTCATTTACCTGCAAACTCTACAATCAGAAAAATAGAAGAATGTATTAAGAATACTCAAAAATAAATTACAAGCAGAATTATCCTTTAATCTCAGTTAGTGGTCAGATCCATGTAAAGCATTGAATAAAAACTTCCCATCATTTTTCATTCCAGAACTACTCTACTTATTAAAACATCACCCTGTAATCATATTTAAAGTTCAAGTGGAGAGAAAACAAGAGGTGATGGGTTGAAAAGGGATGTGTCCAGAAGATGAGGAAAAGAGGGAGTGGAAGGAAATGAAGAGAAATATCAAGTGTCAAAAGGGGACACAGCTGGAGAAAGGATTAGAACAGGAAAAATAGAGTTAAAAGGGAAAGAGATAAGGATATGATTCTAGAGAAAAGCTCAGGACAGAAAGGATGTTTGGGCTATACAAAGTGGTGGGAATTTAGGAGAGAGAAGTAAAGATTGATGGAATAGGAAAGAGGTGTGTTGGAAATAGAAAACAGAGAACATTGAATTGAATAGAGGAGACAAAGAATGCAGAGACAGTAAGGATAAAATAACAGGGGAGATGGAAAATTAAAGGACATAGAGAAAATAGTAAGGAAAAGGGTTGGGGAAAATGGAAAAATAAAAGGAGATCAAAGGTAGAGACTGGAGAATGAAGGGAGAGAAGCAATGATCATAACAAGAGGAAGAGAGAAATTGAGAAAATCACTCAGAAAAAAATAAGAAAAATGAGAAAGAAACAAAAGAAGAAGGGGAGGGAAAACTAGAAAGCAAGTAAATAAAATTACAAAGGAAATAGTGGGAAATATGAAGCAATGAAGACAAAGGATAAGATGGACATGGAATAAGAGTGATAAAGAGTGAAAAGATTAAATTGAAAATGAAGAGTGAGATATGAAAAAAGAACAGAATATAAACAAGAAAAACACCCTATTCCCTGACCAACATCTCTGTCTCCGGCTTGCTGCAGTGTTCCTGCAAAGCTCAACACAAGCTGGATGAACAACACCTCATTTTCCACTTGGGGACCCTGCAGCCCTCCAGACTCAATATTGATTTCAATAATTTTAGGGCCTAAACTCTCCCATGTCCTAGCCCCCTACCCCACACACCAGGCCTTGTTATCACATAGCCTGCCATTACACACTACTAATTGTTAGTCACCAACACTCCCCATTAACAATGATTCGCCCTCCTAGCCAGATTGTTATCAACTCCTTTGTCTATCTAACAGCTCTTCTCTTTCTTGGGGCTCTATCCTATCAATTACTCCCTTCCCTATTCCCGTCCCTATTTTCTGCATATAAACTGAAGTTTTCCCAGCTACCATCAGTTCTGAGGAAGGGTCACTGGACCCAAAACGTTAACTCTGATTTTTTCTTCACAGACACTGCCAGACCTGCTGAGCTTCCAGCAACTTCTGTTTGAGACAGTAAGAACTGCAGATACTGGAGTCTGAGATAACACAGGGTGGAGCTGGAGGAACACAGCAGGCCAGGCAACATCAGAGGAGCAAGAAAGTTGATGTTTCTGAAGAAGGTTCCCGACCTGAAACGTCAACTTTTTGTTGTCTCTAGTTTGCTGGATTAGGGGCGGCACGGTGGCTCAGTGGTTAGCACTGCTGCCTCACAGCGCCAGGACCCAGGTTCGATTCCACCCTCGGGTGACTGTGCACATTCTCGTCGTGTCTGCGTGGGTTTCCTCCAGGTGCTCCGGTCCTCCCACAGTCCAAAGATGTGCAGGCTAGATGGATTGGCCATGCTAAATTGCCTGTAGTGTTCAGGGATGTATAGATTAGGTAGGTTGTAGGGGAATGGGTCGAGTTGGGATGCTCTGAGGGTCGGTGTGGACTTGTTGGGCCAAAGGGCCTGCTTCCACACTGTAGGGATTCTATGATGATTCTATGAAAATGGCAAATACCATGTTCCATGGTGGAAATCTGCCATTACCATGTTGGTAAAGGATGTGCTATAGAGGTCAAATGGCAAAGCTTTAAAATTTCCTACAATTAAATCTCAAAAGGACTGATGTCATGATGTCACTCCATTCCTTAGCCATGCAACTCCATCGCTCCCCTGGTCATTATCTAATTTTGAACTAAATCTTTCATAACACTAGCATCCCCTTAGATGGAAAAGTCAGGAGGTTGGATAAAGTCTGTGTCAGATTTTGGTAAGACTGCATTAGGGCACTAACTAGATTCATACTTTTATGAGGAAATGGATGAAGGTAGTGGATGGGATGCAGAGAAAATTTACAAGTTTGACACCAGAAATGCATGTGTATACTTAGCAGGAAAGGATTGACAAGCTGAGTGCCTTATCTCTTATATAGTCTTTAAAAAAAGACTGAGGTTTTTAAAATCATGAAAGGTTTTGAAAGGTCATAAAGGAAATGTGGAAAGAACATAATTAGAGACCATCAATATACAGCAGTGATCAAGAAATTAAACTGGGAATACAGAAGAAACATTTTCACTCAAAGCATGGTAAGAATATGGAACATGCAACTGCAGGGAATATTTGAATGGAATATTATTAATATATTTGAGGGGAAACTAGACAAAAATATTTGGTGGAAGGGAAATACTAGTTCTTGCAGGTAAATATAGATGAGAAAAGATTGGAGGAAGCTTGAGCAAAATATAAACACTGGCATAGACTGTTTGGCCTCATGGCCTGTTTCTATGCCACGTATTTGAAATAATCTTATGTGATCTTTTCTGATTTTCTCTGCCTTAATGCACAAAGCCCATTCACCAATGGGCCTGCCCTCGCTGAATTACATTGACTCCCAAATTTTCATCACACCTGCATTGCCTACCGTGCATTACATTGTCCAGGTCAGAAACTCTGGAAATTCCCCTTCTAAATCTCTTTGCCTTCTACTTCTTTTCTCCATTGAGATGCTCATTACAACATACCCCTTTGACTAAACCTTTTATCATATTTTTGATAACATTTTGTCCGATAACATTGCAGTGATACACCTTGGCAAGATTAATTCCAGCATAATTTTAAGTTGTTTCAGGTAAATTTTACGTGTACATCAAGAACCTAATCTCTGTTTGAAAGCTCCAACTCAAAATTGTGTACCTGAACTGTGGTTAATATTCTTAGTTTCTGGGTAGTCAAGCCAATGTTGTCTGGAGAGGTCGTTGAAGGCTGCCTCCTGAAACATACAGTTGAAATGTTTTACTTCCTTTAACATGGAACTAGGAATGGCAGGAAATTTCTCATCTCCACATTAAATCTAAAGATAGCTGTTAGCCACTGTTCCCATCCCTTTCCTCCTGGACTCTGCTCACCCATCTTGGCTTGAGTATGAATGACCAAACTTGATTTCTGGTCATCTCTTCCAATGCAATGAGACCAGTGAGTTTCTTCTTGGTCTCAGGCTAAAAAAAAAGTGCAGCTAGTGAACTAATTTCCCATGGTTCTAGTGCCAGTTTCATTAGACACATGTAGCGAGTTCTGTACCCAGGTTTTGGCTCAATTCCAGCAGCATGCAATTTCCAGTTTTTTGAAATTCAGTGAAATCAAACTAACAAACAGCAGTTAGATAATAACCAGTTAATCTGCATCTCATGGCATTGAGTATTATTTCAGGAAAAACAGCCTGCCCATTTTGAATAATAACACAAAATATTTTATATTAACCTGAGTAGGCAGCATCTAGATCTAACGCTCCATTTGGGATATGTGTTTTCTCAAAGTGAGGCATTGCACTGAGTTCTCAACCTTGATAACACACTCAAGTTCTTCAGTGAAACTTAAACTGGACCAAAATCTAAGAGTGTAATGAATATAAGTTGAAATTTTACATGAGAGCCCGAATCTTACATTCAGTATTATGTTAGTGAAAATGCACTTTGGGAGTACTTGCTCATTCCAGGGCTGTGCCTCTGAATCAAGCCAATATTTTGAGCTGAGGGTCCATATGATTTTGTAGCGAAGCTCCCTTGTGGATTTTGCCAATTAACTTTTAACACTCCACCCAGTTCTCATAGCAATTGGACATCATGAAATGAACAGGCATCCACACAGAAGTGTTGGTCTATGTGGATATATTGGATGATATGTTGTTATTTTCATTGTGATGAAATACCCCAGCCAATATTTGGGCTAACATATTTGACACCTTATCATTCCAACTGGGGTTCTGAGGAAAGGCAGTAAGCCAGCGAAGCAGTTCACAAACAACTTCTCCCATAGTCTTTTGCAATCAGGCCAGGATCCATTGTTATGACCTCGGTGATTGCAGATAGGGAATGAAAGAAAGATGCAGAGGTAGGAAACAGAGGCATGAGGGAAATGAGAAATCATAGAATCAGATAAACAAACAGTGCAGAGTGAGGTCATACAGTCCATTGTGTACGGATGGCATTTGAAATAGTTATCCAATTAGTCAAAGTTTTGTTTTGTGTAGCCTTGTGATAGTTTTCCTTTTCAAGTTCTGATCTATCTATCTTCGGAAGTAATTTGATGTGATATGAATCAGTAGCTAGAGAATGTAGCTCGAATTGGGGTGCATTTATTGGGCAATTGAATATAAGACCCGACATAACATTTTGTCCTTGTACAAAGTCTTGGCTAGGCATCTTTTGGAAGACAATGCGCAGTTTTGGCTTCCCAAATGGTGGGTGATTTTGAAGCTTGTAAAAGGTGTAGAGGAAGGCTGCTAGACTAATTCCTCAGTTTAAATAATTTTAGCCAGCTCTCAAGATAGCAAAAAGAACATGACTCTACATTTGACTTAGGGAAGATCTGATGAAGCATTATTAAGATGATTGTGTTCAAGTTGATTGTTTATTCCAGTTAAGTAGGTTATTAGGACTTGAAGTCACAATTTTAAGTTCCATAAGGCCAGTTGTGAGTTTGATTTTGAGGAGATTCTGGTATTCCCAGAAAATTGTGGGCCTCTGAAACAGGTTGGCATCTTGGATATTGAATTCACTCTACAAATCAGAGGTAGAGCTGTTTCTGGTTGGCACAAAAATCACTTTGTAATAAAGAGTAGGCACAACATAGAACTATCAGGGCCAAAGTGGTCTCTCAGATTAGCTTTGATCACCTGGAGGGAATTTTTTGAAATTGATTCATCACATTGAGCCATTAGATTTTATCTTATTTTCTGGCTTGGTCATTTGAAACAAATAGATGACAGCTGCATTTCCAAAAACATGCTTTACGGTGAGCTTGCTGTTGACATGGGATCAACTGGTTGCCTACATCTGTGGTACAAGGATATTTGTAAATAAGACCTCAAGATAACTAGGATTAGAGTTGATGCATGGGAAATCCACACCACTGTCTAGAAGGTCAGGAAAAAAGCAATGGGAAGGGTGTGGAAAAGCAGAAGAGAATAGAAATGACTGAGAAAAGAGCCCATGCTATTCATCTTTGCTAATTGTAGAAGGGACAGCCATTTGCAATTCAGACTCTACAACCACAACACATAAAGTTCAATACAGAAATGACATAAACCCCAGATGGAGTCCAATGTCTTCTGAGATAGATGGATGCTATTCACTTCTCGCAGAAGATTGCATAGCTTTGGGTGAGATCTAGTGTGAAAATATTGTGATATTAAAAGGTGAAGATATCACAATATCATGGGTCATGATGGATAGATTTGGAGGGGGGGGGCGGTGGGATCTTCTCCAGTCTAACAATGTTGTATATTTTTTATATTTATCCAATTCCCTTTTGAAAATTATTATTGATTCTGCTCCAATCAATCTTTCATGCTGTACATTCTAGATCATAACAAGTCATATGTGAATAAAAGTTTTCCTCATATGTCCTTTGATTCTTTTGCTAAATATCTTGAATCTAAGTCTAACGGTTACCAACTAGTGGAACAGTTTCTCCACATTTGTTTTATCAAAACCTTTCAAGTTTTTAATATTTCTATTCCATTTCCTTCTCTATTTTAAGAAGAATAATCCCAGTTTGTCCAGTCTCTCCAAATAATCTCTCATCTCTGGCCTTTCCTCTGCACCGTCTTTTAAGACCTTGACATCTTTCCTAAAGTGCATTGCACTGAAATGGATACAATACTCCAACTAGGGTATTCCTGGTGTATGTAAATGTTTAGCATAACCTCCTTGCTTTGTATTTTATGGGCTTAATATTTATTAGATCTGGAAGATGCTGCTTAGGCTAAAATCAGCCAAAGAATCCAGATTTATTACTGGTGTTCTATTGCACTTAATCTCTGCTGGAGATGGATAGAAAGCAAGGAGGAGAAAAGGAATTGGAAAGATAGAAAACAAGAAAATGAAACTAATATAGGAATAAGAATAGTAAATTAAGTCCTTTGAACCTGTACCTCGTCATCATTCACCTGTCTTTTAGCTCTATAACTTACCTTGTTATCCTTACCTAACAAAATCTATCAATTTCAATTTTGAAAGTTCCAACTGTCCTCTGAGACTTTTAGTGGTAAAGTTCTATATTTTTCACTCAGTGTGTGAAAAACTGGTTCCTGTTATTGCACTTGAATAATCTAACTCTAATTTTAAGTTTATACACCACTGTTCTGGATTTCTCTACAATAGGAAATAATTTATGCAGCCAAAACATTCATTTTATTATTTTAAACAAATTTAGATCATCCCTCAACTGTCAGAACTAAAGTGAAGGACTTGTATTCATGAGGTTTGTTTCAACACCTCAGGGCATTTAAAGTTCTTTACCTTCAATTAAGTATCTTTGAAGCATAGTCACCATCATAATGTAAGAAACATGGCAGCCAATTCACACATAGCAAAGTTTCAGAAACATCAATGTGATGACTAAATAACCTACCATTAGGTGTTGGTTGAAGGATATGCATTGACCAGGATACCAAGGATAATTTCCTTGCTTTTCTTTGAAATAATGTAATGGGATCTTTTATATCTACCTGAGAGGTCAGATGAGGTCTGGATGTAACATCTTAACTGCAACATGGCATGTGCTGAAGTGCTGAATTCCCTCAGTACTGCCCTCCAACAATGCAGCACACCATTGTACTGCCCTTCTGCTACCGCAGTACTACCTCAGTATCACAACAGAAGTGTCTGCCTAGATTATGGGAGGTGAAAGACTTACTTACTGAATCCCAACTGACAGGCCAGACAAACAGGAGATAGAAGTAAGTGAGTGAGAGAGAGAGAGAGAGAGAGGTAACAAAGGATGGCAAGAAGAAAAAAGGTGAGCAAGATTGTGGTTCATGGACAGAGAGAAAGCAAGTTTGTAAGAGAAGGAAGTTACAATGGCTGGAGGAGATAAAGCAGCAGAGATCTGTACTGCTCTATGTTCCATGTTCTATGTTCTAGATCAATGATATCAAAAAGTACCAGAGGCAAAGATAGAAGAAAAGCAAAAACAAGTTGCAGGAGAGGCCTAGTGAGATAAAAAGAAAACCAAGGAAAAAGACAAGGAGAAAACCAAGGAGAAAAGCAAAATGCTAGGATAGAAAAAAAAGGTAAATACAACAACAGAGATAGTAGGAACTGCAGATGCTGGAGAATCTGAGATAACAAGGTCTAAGGGTCTAGGCCCAAAACATCAGCCTTCCTGCTCTTCTGATGCTGCTTGGCCTGCTGTGTTCATTCAGCTCTACACCCTGTTATCTTAAATACAACAACAACCTGAATTTATACAATTATTACACTGTAACATCCAAAGGCACTGAATACGTGTATCATAAAACAAAAACTGACACTTTGAATCACAAGGAGATATTACACAAATGCCCTCAGCTCAATCAAAAAATTCAGAATAATCAAACTGTGTTAAAGGAGAATTGAGATATTGAGAGGTGAAATAAGGAATTCTAGATCTTTGGGCCTAGGCAAATGAAAACACAGTGACCAACCATAGAGTCATTAAACATATGGATGCTGAACAATCCAGATATGGAGGAGGACAGATATCTTAGTGGATAGTGAGATTTCTGAGAACAGTGGGGCAAAGCCATGGAGGGATTTGAAAACAGGAATGAGAATTCTCAAATCAAGGCATAAGGGAATAAGTAAGGAAGAAGGGGAACAAGATAGAAAGCAGGGGAAGAGGGACAAAGGTATTTATTGAGGAGATATGTGGAGTGATTGAGTTGGCAGAGATGAAAGCAGAGGAAAACGATAAAGGAATCATTGAGATAGGACTGGGAGGGGTAAAGTAAACCTAGACTCACAGAATACAGCACAGAGGTAGCCATTTTGGTCCATCCATTGATTTAGTCCCACTAGATAAACCATATAGTCCCACTCCCAGCTGATCTTTCCCCATACCTATCAGATATTTATTTAATTCCCTTTTGAAGGCTATTATTGAATCTGTGTTTACCCATCTTATCAGTTAATGTTTTCTAAATGCTAACCACTTGTTGCATAAAAAACTGTTCTTCCTTATGTCGTTTCTGGATCTTTTTAATTGCCAATCAATTTAAATTAGGAAACAAGAAAGGCATTGGAATGGGAAGGGAGCCAGAAACTATGTCAAATAAATGGCACAGGAAAATGTCAGAGGTGAAATTTAAATAATCAGGAAAAGTGAGTGAGGTAACATTAGGGCAGCAGGAAATCCAGAGGTGACAGGAAGATCACATAAGAGAGGAGAGAGACAGGTAGAAGGGAGAGAATGAGAGACAAAGAAAAAAAGATAGTGAGAGAAAAAAATGAAATGTGTAAGGATTCAAAATTAACGATAGTGAAATACAAAGAGAAGAGAAACAGATTCAGAGATGTGAGAGAACAAAACAGAAATACAAATAAAGGAATGGCCACATAGATTGCAAACAAAGAGAAAACTAGCACAGAATGTGAGACAGAAAGTTGAGGGAGGACACACAGGAAGCACATTTTAGGAAAGAAACTGAAAGAAAAACTACAGTTAAATTTGTAGAACGAAATGGTAAACAATGAGCTCCCTGCCAAAAAACAATTTATTCTCATTTATTTCAAAGACAAAATTGTCCCTCTACAGTATGGATTTTGTTATGTTCACATTTTGTGGTGGTGAATGATGCTTCACAGGTTCTATGTTAGATTGCATTGTTTACAGTACACACCAGCAATCTGTACAGTAACTGAGGGAACCACATTAAAATTTGTTGGTAGCACCAAACTAGAAAAGACAAAGACTTTGAAGGGTGAGAAGAATTGAGATTAGTTGAGTGGAATCAGCAGCTGGGGAGATAGACTGTTTGGATGAAGAAGAGGGAACATTCAGAGACAGATGAAGTTCAATATGTGAAAATGTATAGTGGTACATTTTAGAAGTAAGGCTAGGGACAGAAAAGTGCTCAGATTTTAAATGCAGTAGAGGACAGAATACAAAGTGAGGGGGATTGTTGGAATTGTTAGAGGCTATAATGAATTTTGGGCACCCATTATAATGTGTATATAAAAGTAATGGGAGATGTGCAGGTTGTTTGGGATGTTACCAAGGATGAGGGTTCCAGTTAGAAAGAGAGACAAGTTTTAGAGTGTTATTTCACAGTCGCTGATAAAATTAAATAATGCTTTTCAAGATCATGATAAAACTATTAGGAGCAGATTGTTTTCATCAGTCGGTGAGATGTCAATAAAATGGCACAAATTTAATGACAGAGAAGGTAAGAAAAATCCTGTACACAGAAGGTGACAAGAATGTGGAATTTTCTGCCACAAAATATTGGAATAGAGCCAATTATTTCAAAAGGAAATTAGATATAGATACTTGAAAAAGAGGAATTTGCAGATTATGGAAGACAGAAGAATAAAATTAGACTAGATAGAAAGAAAATGAACGTTCACATTTTCATAAGTATCAGATGTCTCAAAGCACTTTACAACCAATGCAATCGTTTTTGATTTGTAGTCACTGATGCAATATAGCCAATTTGCACACAGTAAACTCTCACAAATAGCAATGTGATAATGACCAGATAAACTATTTTTGTGTTGTTTATTCAAGGATAAATATTGGCCAGGATACTAGGAATAATTCCCTACTCTTCTTCAAAATAGAATTGTAGAATGGTTACAGCACAGAAGGAGTTCATTCACCTTGTCATGTCTGTGCTGGCTCTCTGAAGGAGCAATTTAACTACTACCACTTCCTTCCTTGCCTTCTCCATACAGTGCAGCAAATTCCTTCCTTTCAGATAATAGTCTAATTCCCCCTTGAATACCTCAACGGAATCTACCTCTGCCACACTGTCAGACAGGACATTCTAGATCCTATCCATTCATTGTGTGAAAGTGTTCCTCATGTCAAGTGCCAGGAAATATTTTATTATGTCTACGTGAAACGTTAGTTAGGGCCTCTTGTTTAACATGGGCCCCTTGCTGAGATGTTTGTATCATCAATTGCCACAGGTGAGATGCTAGAGACTGGAGGTTGGCTAATGTGGTGCCATTATTTAAGAAATGTGGTAAGGAAAAGCCAGGGAACTACAGACAGATAAGCCTTATGTCAGTGGTGGGTAAGTTGTTGGAGGGGTTTCTGAGGGACAGGATTTACATGCATTTGGAAAGACAAGGATTGGTTAAGGAGAGTCAGTATGGCTTTGTGCATGAGAAATTGTGTCCTACTAACTTGATTGAGTTTTATGCAGAAGTGACAAAGAAGATTGATGAAGGCAGAGTGGTAGACATTGTCTATATGCACTTCAGCAAGCTGTTCGACAAGGTTCTGCGTGGTATATGTGTTAGCAAGGTTAGGTCACATGGAATCCATGGGAAGCTAACTAATTGGATACCAAATTGTCTTGCAGGTGGGAGACAGAAGGTTGTGGTGGAGGGTTGTTTTACGGACTGGAGGACTGTGACCAGTGATGTGCTGCAAGGATCAGTGCTAGGCCCACTGCTTTTCATCATTTATATAAATAATTTGGATGTGAATATAGGAGGTATGGTTAGTAATTTTGCAGATGAAACCAAAATTCATGGTGTAGTGCACAATGAAGAAGATTATCTCAGAGTACAACAGGATCTTGAGCAGATGGGCCAAGGTGTGACAAGTAGACATTAATATAGATAAATGTGAAGTGTTGCATTTTGGTAAGGCAAATCAGGGCAGGACTTATACAGTTAATGATAGGACCATGGAGAGTGTTACCAAAGAAGGGGACCTATTGGTGCAGGTGCATAATTACTTGAAAGTGGAGTAACAGGTAGACAGGGTGGTGAAGAAGGTGTTTGACATACTAGCCTTCATTGGTCAGAACACTGAGTATAGGAGTTGAGATGTCATGTTGCAGGGCATTGATGAGGCCACTTTTAGAATACTGAGTTCAATTCTGGTCTCCCTGCTATAGGAAAGATATTGTTAAACTTGAAAGAGTTCAGAAAAGATCTACAAGAATGTTGCCAGGGTTGGAGGGTTTGACTATAGGGAGAGGCTGGGGCAATTTTCCCTGGAGCATCAGAGGCTGAGGGGTGACCTTATAGAGGTTTATAAAATCATGAGTGGCATGGATAGGGTGAATGGCCAAGGTCTTCTTCCCAGGTTAGGGGAGTCCAAAACTAGAGGGCAAGGTTTGAGGTGAAAGGGGAAAGATTTAAAAGGGACCTGAGGGGCAACTTTTTCACACAGGGGGTGTTATGCATATGGAACAAGCTGCCAGAGGAAGTGGTGGAGGCATCTGCATGGGTATATAAATACGAAGGGTTTAGAGGGATATGGGCCACAAGCTGGCAAATGGATCTAGATTAGTTTAGGTTATTTAGTCGGCATGGACAAGTTGGCCCAAAGGGCCTTTTTCTGTGCTGTATAACACTATGACTATCTCATCTCAAAGATTGAACATTGGTATAGATTTAATGTGTTCAATGACCTTTGTCTGTGCTGTAAAATTATGTGCTGAGTGTATCTTTAACTATAAGAAGAGACATTTTGGAATATTGTAAAACACAAGGAGAGGGTGAGCAAGATAGAGGAAGCATAGAGAGAAAATGAGAAAGAAGGGAGGAGCAGGGAGACAGTTCAGGCAGAGAGGTTACACACAATGTACAGAAAAGGTTCTGATCTAATTCCATTTAAACTGAATTCTTGGGATCTGAAGACAAAACAGTTTTCTTCTGTCTTGCGCTTAAGACCTATAATTGGCACCACTCTTGGAGAAAGATTTTTCATGCTTAAGACCATTTTACCAGAATGGAATTTTTAATTTCTGATGAATCAGATGTACCATAATTAAATACCTTAAAATAAATTTCTCAACATTTACAGGCTTCATATAAATGAAAATGTAAATACAATCATTTAAAACTCCACCATTCGCTAAGAACGTGTACACAAATCACCCACTTTGAATCTCTTTAATTGTCCTTTTTTATGCATTTTTTAAAAAAAGTAGGTCACTTTAAAAAAATAATAACATCTAGTATTTATTCCTGGGGAATGAGTATACTTGGCATTGGGACCGAAGTGTTGTGTGTTGCTGTTTCTCTCCCAGCTGTCAGCATGATCACATTGCCAGCAGTGAGTGAGACTCACCACAACTCCATTGCAATCTTGGGACTGTGTGTTGCAGGCAAGGCTCTATTTTTAAACACTGCTGCTCATGGAGGCTGATTATTTTGTGTGACTGAGTATCGGGGCTGGTCTCTTGCTCTCATTTCGTTCTCTACACTCCCCTTTCTGTTGCATTTAAGACAATCCCAACTTTCTGCTAATGGATCCCATTGCACAATAAGAAGTCCATTAAATGTTTTATTGATTAAAATGCTGGTTTGCTGCGCAGTTTCTTTTGTTTCAGTGGGTGAGCTGTGAGTTGTGTGAAACGCTCCTGTTTTAATGCAGGCTGTGTGCAGGTCAGAGAGAGCAGGCTGCACTCCCTTGGGACATGGATTCTACTCACTCTAAACCCTTCACAATCCCTATTCCTGCACAAACTCCCACCGCTGATGGGGCGATGGGGAGGCAAGAAACCTCAGGGAGTAAACTGCAGCAGTTTCCAACCCACATATTGTGTTATTGGCTTGCATTTTTCAGCTTTTTAATCGTTAGTTTCTCGGAATCCAGTCCGGGTTTTAAGCTGGTTTCCCCTCCTCAATGCACTGTGTGCTCAGAGCTGCAGCACTCACTGGCAGCCGCCGCTCCTTCCACTTTCCCCTGACTCACAAACCCCCTCACACACCCCCTTTCCCGGGTAGGGCCGGACCGTCCCCGGTTCCCGGTACTTCGTACCCCGCCCGAACCCGCCGCTCCAAGCAGCTGTTGGCCGGCGCCGGCCTCTGAGACAGCGGCGCACTCTTTTGTCAAGCTGTCCTTTTGGCACATTCCTGTGTTATTGCGCAGCGCCCTGTCTCTCGCTCTTCCTGGAAACTCCCGCCCAAAGCAGAGAAACCAGAGAAACAACAAGAGCAGTAAAAGAGAGCTCACAACAGGCTGGATGGGGCACAGAAACTGTATAAAGGACACAGAGCAGGAGCAGAGGAAACAGCACAGAAACAAGACCTGTAGAGGGGAAGGATTAAAAAAAAACAAACCTGGACAGGACAGCAAAATTGAGAAGGCAAACATATAAACTAGATTAGGAAAAACTGTGGGGTGAACACAGCAGAGAAAAAAAAATTCACATCAGTGACCACTGGAAAAAAAACTAGAGTGGAGAGAATACAAACTAGACAGTAACGCAGAAAAAAGAATGGCAATGGATAAAGAATGCAAAATTACAGAGGACGTGGAACAAACTACTATGGAGAAAAAAAATACAAACTCGTGAGGACCCACAGCAAATGACAGTGGAGAAAGATTACAAACTAGAGAGAACAAAACAAATTACAATGGAGAAAGAACAAGATCTGTGGAGGGGTCAGGACAGACTGGACAGGAACAGCAATACAATCAGTTGAGAGAAATCGGAACAAAGTCAAACAGGGGCACAAGTAATAAAGAAAGACACAATACGTTAGCGCAGTCAAACAACAAGATCTGTAGAGAGGACAAAACAATCAAGGGAGCTCTGACATGATCTATTCAGTGAAATCAGGGTAAACTACAATGGGGTAAAGAAAATCTATACAAAATACACAACAGAGCAGAGAAATAAAAAGAACAGTAGGCAGACAGGATATATCAAGTGGAGAAGAGAAAGAACAAAATCTTTTTCATCAACAATCCACAGCAGACAGAGATCAGTTATTATGGAGAAGACAGAGAGCAAACTACTGTACCGAAGCAACACAGGATACTAAAGCAGAAAAAAAAAACAAACTACAGAGGGCACTCAAAAAACTAAAGCAAAAAAAGAATGCAAGTAGGGAATGGGCACATACTAAATTAGTGCAGATAAACAATCACACTTGAAAGAGAACATAGAGCAAACTAGAACTGAGTTACAAGAAAAATTGTAGAGAGGACACAGCTAATTGGAGTAGAGAAACAGAAATATCTGCAAAGGGAAGCTGGCAACCTAGCAGAATGAAGGATGTGTACAAAGAACAAACAGAAAACTAAAACTGAGAAAGATAAACATCCGTATAGATTACCCACAATCTAAAACAGAGAAAGATCAAAAACTAAAGAGAGAAAACCGTGCACCAGCACAACAAAAGAGCACACACGATAGAGAGGACACAAAACTAAAGCCAAGGAAAAACATAAAACTCAGAGAGGGTACTAACCAAATTAGAGCAAAGAAACAACTAGACCTGTGAAGAGAATGCTAAGCAAACTAGAACAGAGAAACAAGATGTGTTGAGATGACACAAAGAAACAGGACCATGGAAATAACGATCTATAAAGGACACTTAATAACTGAGGACACTAGATCAACATCATCCAGAACTGTGCAGAGGACACAGAACAAATTGTAGCAGTAAATGAACACAATTTGTAGAAAGAAAACAGAAAACTAAGGCAGAGAAAGAAGACAAATTGCAGAGAGAACACAGTCCAAATTAGAA
Source organism: Rhincodon typus (assembly GCF_021869965.1). Lineage (NCBI taxonomy): Eukaryota > Metazoa > Chordata > Chondrichthyes > Orectolobiformes > Rhincodontidae > Rhincodon > Rhincodon typus. Next base: position 13,757,806 of record NC_063358.1, on the reverse strand, counting down.
TGGGAAATCATCAAGATCTAAAGAAGTGACAGCATACTAAAATAGAGAAAGAAACAGAAAACCAACAAAAGTAGGATACACAGCAAACTGCATCAACAATGAACACAATTGCAAAGAAGATTTCAAAGACAAGCAAAGTAAAAAAATATAAACTACACACTAAATTTGCACTTACACAGCATACACAGGCCAAATTAGAGCAGAGAAACAAGAAGATCTGTTGAAAAGTGACAAAGCCACTGGAGTTGAGAAGGTTACAAATTTTTCAAGAAGACACAGTAAACTAGAGCAGAGCAACAGTACAAACTGTAAAGAGGATATAAAACACTAAAACAGAGAGAACAAAATCTACTGACGGGACACAGACCAAGCTGCTGTGGAGAAAGACCAAGGCGTAATCAGGTGAGAGAGCAAACTAGAGCAGTAAAATTTGATCCCCTGCATAGAAAATTGGAGCAATAAAAGAACACAAGTCTAAAGAAAACTAAAGGAGAGGAAGAACACAAACTACAGAGAGGACAGAAAAGAACATAGAACAGTACAGGCCCTTTGTCCCAGGATGTTGTGCCGACCTATTATCCTACTCTAAGATCAAACTAACCTGCATACCCTTCATTTTACTATCATCTATGTGCCTATCCAAGAGTCGCTTAAATGACCCTAATGTATCTGACTCGACTACCACCACTGGCAGTGCATTCCACGCACCCACCACTCTGTGTAAAGAACCGATCTCTGACATCTCCCCTATACCTTTCTCCAATCACCTTAAAATTATGCCCCCTCCTGATAGTCATTTCTGCCCTGGGAAAAAGTCTCTGGCTATCCACTCTATCTATGCCTCTCATCATCTTGTACACTTCTATTAAGTCATTAAGTCACCTCTCATCCTTCTTCGCTTCAATGAGAAAAGCCCTAGCTCCCTCAACCATTCTTCATAAGACCTGCCCACCAGTCCAGGCAGCATCCTGGTAAATCTCCTCTGCATCCTCTCTAAAGCCTCCACATCCTTCCTATAATGAGGTGACCAGGACTGAACACAATATTCCAAGTGTGGTCTAACCAGGATTTTATAGAGCTGCAGTATAACCTCGCAGCTCTTAAACTCAATTCCCTGCCAATGAAAGCCAACACACCATACGCCTTCTTAACAACCCTTTCAACTTAGGTGGCAACTTTGAGGGATCTATGGATGTGGACCCCAAGATCCCTCTGTTCCTCCACACTGCCCAGAATCCTGCCATTAACCCTGTATTCTGCATTCAAATTCGACCTTCCTAAATTGGAAAAAGAACCAGAAATATAAAGAGAGTAAAAAGTAAAGTATAGCAGAGGAGGAAACACAAATAGTAGTATGTTTTTGCTAATACAAGAGTGAGTAGCATGAAGTCCAGCTCAATGGAGTACTATTTATACAGAGTACTAAACTTGGATAATTCAGTGAATGAAAGAGTTTGGTGCAATGTGAGAAAAGCTGCTAATGTGCTTTTTTGCAAATCAAGGAGTGATCCAAGAGACAGAGAAGAGCAAACAGCAAGACCTGCTAGGTGAATTAGCCGTGGGAAATGGGTTACAGGGATAAGGTAGCGGGGTGGGATGCTCTTTGGAGGGTTGTTGTGGACCTGATAGGCTGAATAGCCTGCTTCCACATTGTAGGGATTCTATGAAGTTAGGTGAGCATGTGGATGATTGGTTCATGAGTTTTTTGTTGAAACTAGGTTAGTAGTTTAAACCCTAGGAATGGGAAAATATGAATACTGAATCAAATTTATAACTTAATTGGTTAAACCACTGATATAACTGAAAATAATTGTTGAATAAGGTATTTAACAAATTAATTAAGTAAATAAGGTTATTTTAAAATATGTAGAACAAGTTGTGTGTAAACTATAGAATCTGAGAGTTTGTGGACGGTCAGTCTGTCCTGAGCAAACGCGTCTTAAACATAGAAAATAGGAGTGGGAGCGGGCCATTTGGCCCATCAAGCTTGCTTTGCTATTCAACATGATCTTGACAAATTCTCTACCTCAATGCCATGTTCCCACTCTCTCCCTTACCCCTTGATAACTTTAGTCTTTAGAGATCTATTTATTTCTTAAATATATTCAGTGATTTCACCACCATAGCCTTCTGTGGTGCAGAATTGTACAGGTTCGCCACACAGTCTCTGCAGTATCTGTCCAGCTCTGTCAGAATTTTATGCTTCTATGATAACCCATCTCATTCTTCCAAACTCCAGTGAAACAGATTCAGTTGACAAAATCTTTCCTCATAAAACAAACCTGCTTAGAATCAAACCATCCTTAGAATCATTCTGGTGAACCTTTGTTGCACTCCCTCTGCGGCAACTAAATCTTTTCCTAGGAAGGGAGACCAAAATTGCACATAAAACACCAGATTAGTCTCACCAAGGTCTTGTACAGCTGCCTGTTCAACTCCCTTCCTCCTGTATTCAAACCATCTTGCAAAAGAGTCCAACATACATTTGCCTTCCTAATTGCTTGCTGAACCTGCATGCTTGTTTCATTCACTGCCATACAAGAACATTCAGATCCCTTTGTACATCAACATTTTCTAATTTATCAACATTTAAATAATACGTTGCTACTCTGTTTTTCCTACCAAAGTAAATAATGTCTCACTTATTCACATTATACTATATTTGCCATGCATTTGCACACTCATTCAATTTGTCTAAAGTGCTTTGAAGCTTCTTTACATCCTTCTCACTATTGACAATCCCACTTTGTTATGTGTTACCGGCAAATTTGGAAAGATTACAGTTGATTCAGTCATTCGCATCATTGATACATAGTGTGAATATCTGGGGCCCAGGCACTGTTCTCTGTAGTACCCCACTACTCAATAAAAACTGTTCTGAGGAAGGGTCAGTGGACCTGAAACAGTTATTCTGACTTCTCTGTACAGATGCTGCCAGACAATCTGAGCTTCTCCAGCAATTTCTGTTTTTGTACCCCACTACTCACTGCCTTCCACTCTAAAAAAAGACGTGGTTATTTCTATCTGCTAATCAATTCTCAATCCATGCCAGCATTTTACTACCAATCTCAGATGCTTTGGTTTTGCATAACAACCTCTCACGTGAGACTTTATTAAACGCATTCCGAAAATCCAACTACACCACATCACTTGTTCTCCTTCATCTATTCCACTAGTTATGTCCTCAGAAAGAATGCTGTCTGTTTGTAAAATATGATTTCACGTCCATAAATCCATGTTGACTTTTTGAAATTTTGTTGGTATTTTCTAAGTATTCTGATATCACATCCTTTATAATAGATTGGCAGCATGGTGGCTCAGTGGTTAGCACTATAGCCTCATAGCCACCAGAGACCCAGGTTCAGTTCCAACCTTGGACAAATGTCTGCGTGGAATTTGTACATTCTCCCCTTGTCTGCGTGGGTTTCCTCCCACAGTCCAAAGATGTGCAAGTTAGGTGGATTGGCCATGCTAAATTGTTCCTAGTGTCTAGGAATGTGCAGGCTAGGTGGATTAGCCAAGGGAAATGCAGGGTAAAGGGGTGAGTCTGGGTGGGATACACTTTGGAGGGTTGGTATGGACTGAAGGACCTGCTCCCACCCTGCAGGGATTCTTTGGGATTCTGGCAATTTTCCTAGTCCTGATGTTAAGCCAACTGGTCTGTAATTCCTGGTTTTCTCCTTCCCTCTTTTTCTTAACAGAATGGGGTTACATTTGCCACCCTCAATCTGCTGGGACTGTTCTAGAATCTACAGAATTTTGGAAAATGACAGCCAGTGCATGCACTGTATTTTTATGACAACATTTTTGGGACCCTGGGATGTATATTATCAAGCCTGGGGATTTATCAGCTTTCAGTCCCATTACTACTTTTTAATTAGTACTAATCTCCTTCAATTTCTCCTTTCTACAGATCCTTACTTCCCCACCATTTCTGAGATGTCATTTGCATCTTCTTCTGTATAGACTGAACTAAAATAGTTGCTTAATTGTTGTGCTATTTCCTTGTCTATTATCAATTCTCCTGTTTCAGGATGTACACTTGTCTTTACTAATCTTTTTCTTTTGCATACTTGTCAAGGAAGCTCTAACAGTTCATTTTTATGTTCCTTGAAAATCTTGACTCTGTTCAGCTGAAGTGCAAGTTACAGAGATTCTGACACATACGTGAGGTGGAGGAATTCCCTAACAGTATTTTCCAAAATACAGTCACACAGATTCTGGAAAAGGAAGGTGTGATAGGTCTGTATTAGGCAGCAGTGATTTAGGAGAGGTTGAGAGGGGTGGTCCACCCCTGTGAAGACCAGGCAAAAGACTGCAGACAGTGTGCAGCCAAAATACAGAATAAGGCATTATGATTCATAATGCTGTTCAAATTGGTAGGTGAAGAGAAGAGGTTATAAGGGTCTCTACAATTATGGGCAGGTGGGATCAATAATAACCTCTGCAGCCAAGAACAAGAATCCTGAATGATGTGTTGTCCACCTGGTTTCAAGGTAAGAAATATCTCATGGAGGCTAAAGAGAACTTGGAAAGAGATATTGTAAATGCAGTTGCCATTGTCCTTGTTGGGACAGAGAGGTAAGCCTGCTAACAGCATTTTGGGAACTGGATTCTAAATTAAAAATCAGTGCCTCAAAAGTAGAATTTCTGGATTATTGCCTGAATTGTGTGCAAATTAGCATAGGAGTTGACAGATCAGGAGAATTAGCATGTGTCTAAAGGACTGGTGGGAGAAGGAGGGTTCATTAATGGGACTGGCACCAGTTCTGGAACTGGAAATAGCTGGGCCAGTCTCCACTTGAACAGGAAGGGGCCTAGATTTGAGGGAAAAGGTAAATTATTGGTGGCAAAAGCTATACATTAGTATAATTGAGAGAGGATGGAGGTAAAGATTGACAAGAAACATAACCAGCCTAAACAAAACAGGGAAGGGAAGCACAGGAAAGAACTTAGGGGAGACATTGCTATCAAAGGAATAAATAGAGTTATAGGATAGGAGTCTAAAAAATGGTTGAACACATTAAAAATTTTTTAAAAATTAAAATGTCCATGCAACAATCCACAAAAGTGTCTGTAATAAATAGGACAGCAATCATTGTTGGCAGGACCCAAAAATAGTGGGGACAACTGAGACATGGCTACAGAAAAATCATTAACCAGAATTAAACCAAAATTATTGCAGGGTGTAATATTTAGAAAAGATAGAGAGGGATAAAGAGGGAATTGAGTAGTTGTACATGTTGGGGATAGGATAATGGTAGTAGATAAAAGAATGCAGCTGTCAGCTAGATAAAAAATAGAATCCATATGACAGAGATAAAAGATAATAAAGGATCAATCGCACATAGATATAACCTGCAGACCACCTAATAATGGGATGGAGGAGGACGAAAAATCTAGAAAGGACCTAGACTAAAGACTAATATCACTGACTACAGGATCAAGAGGCAGAATGGTTTTCTAGCTGGTTTCAAGAAAGAAAGCTTAGAGTCAGTGTGTAGGGTGGTTGTTCAGATTTGCAGAAGGTGGGAAGTAGTATTACATAAAGATCAGTGCTGGGACCACGGATTTTTCAAATTCATGTTAATGATTTGAACTTGGAATCAAAATCACATTTTCTAAATTTGTGAAGGACACCGAAAAGGAAGGCTATAGTCAATACTGAAGAGGACTGCAAGAGTTAAGGGAGGACAGAATAAACTTACAGAATGGATAAATATTTGGAAAATGAATTTAAGATGAATAAGTGTTCATTGTACATTTTGGTGGGAAAATTGAATAATTTACTACTCGAAATATAAATTTAAGTGGGGTAGAGGAATAAAAGGAAATACAAAATCCTAAAAAAGTTGGGCCAAAGGTAGCAAGGCTATAAAAAAAGACTAAACACTGGGCTTTATCTGCAGCGGCATACAATTGAAATGTAGGAAAGTTAAGCTAAATCTGTTTTGAACCACAGTTAGATCACATTTAGAGTACTGCTTATGTAGTGATTTTAATGAAGTCAGCCAGGTGGACCGCATAGAATATGAGTTTCCTTATTGGGGCTGTCAATCTGGCCTAACCAAGGAGCCCTGGCTGACAGATATAAAGAGGAGTATCAAAGGTTCTGTTCATTCAGAGAGATGGCTCTGAGGAAGCTGGAACAATGTCAATGATTGATTGAAACATTTAATTGATTGAATAATTTATTGTCATATGCATTCAATGTAAAAATACAGTGAAAAGTGTGTACCTTCACTGTATATACATGGCGCCATTCATATTAACTTAGAATAAGATAGTAAAAAAATGATAAGAGAGTCCAACTCTCCTTTCCACTGCCGCAGTCCTACTCCGGGTTTTCCAGCCTTCGTTATGCCTCTGCCAGATTCCCGCTCCAGGCTTTCCAGCCCACGCAATACCGTTGCCAGTGTCCCGCTCTTGGCTGCCTCACTGGTCCGATCTCACCACCGCTGCCTTACCGGCTCACTCTCGCTGGCCCAATATCAATCCACCACTGTCACTCCAGCCCATGCTTGATCCTGTCATCATTGCAAGACACAACCCGTGCATTCAGCTCCCGCCAAGTGGTTCCCGATCGCGACCCAGCTCTTTCCTGACTCCTTAGGGATTAGGGAAGTGGGGTGGGGAATAGAATTACTACAGAGAAGAAGGGAGAAAAAAAGGAAGGACCAGGAAAGAAAGAGAAAGAGAACTAGCAAGCAGAGTGGCGCTCCGAATGGAGCGACTTACCCTGCTGCCATTTTTACTCCGACTCACCATGTGTAAATGAAAGGTAACTTGGTAACGGGATACCTGCCTCTGTGGAATTATTTCAGTGGTGATGAGAGAAAAACATGCTCCTGAAGAAATTCACTTGCAACAATCATCTTTGAGTTGGGGTAAACATTTCTGGCATCATGCCATTATTTAGGAATATTGACTTGTTCAATCCTGCTGTTGAAGACTGGGCCCAGTATGTGGAAAGAATGCATTTTTTTTCTGGGCAAATGACATTGGGCAGATGAAAAACGACAAATAATTCTTCTGACAGCTTGTGAACCTGCAGCTTTTTCGGTTATTAGGAGCCTAACTTTCCCTGAGGCACCAGGTACAAAAAAACTTCCAAGAGTTGACGGATTTAGTTAAGGAATACGACAACCTCAAGCCTCCTCTAATTCTGAGCCACTACTGGTTTTACTCAACAATTTGAGAACCCAGAGAATCCATATTGGGATTTTTGACTGTTAAGATAACTGGCAAAGGTGTGTGACTTTGGTTTAACCTTTAATGAGATGCTGAGAGACATTCGGAAATGTGGGATTAATGTTGTAAGCATGCAAAAGCGCTAACAGCTGAAGCCCAACTGGACTTCAAACAGGCACTACAACCGGCTTTATCATTGGAAAATGCAACAAGTGTAGCATTTGAGTTTCAGGGTATTCCTATGGAAGTGGACACCCTCACCAGCAGGACTGAGCTTGGGGAACACCACCTGAATGAAGGCAGTTGTATAGCCTTAGTCAGGACTTATCCTGAACAGAAGGACTTTACATCAGCCCTATGAAAAACCCCAAAACAAAGCCAAACTTTGGCCAAATGATTTTCTTCAGGATCCAGGTCCGCAAACCATTGTAGTTGCTGCCAATATATGGACTTGAGACAGAAAAAGAGTGCCACTAGACCTAAGTGGAGTAAGAGAACTCACAGGCCGGTATCCAGCAGAGTGCATACTCTGGAAAGTCAACCTACATCTGGCCTAGCAACATCCAAATCAGAACCAATCAAAATAAACATCTGGTTTAAATAGTCACCCAGTTCTAATGTTGGTCAATACTGGTATGGCCGGTTCAGTGATCGCATATGATAGTCTTTAACAAAATTCACTCTGAACTACAAACCTTAAGTTTGCGCAGACCTTGGTTAGAACTGAGAACCTACACCAGGGAACCCTTACAGATTAAGAGAACAACTTTGGTTCCAGTCTCTTATAAGAAGCAGCTCGTTCAGTTACCACTGATAGTAGTAAAAGGCATGGGTCCAAGCTTGACGGGGCTAAAACAGTTGAGAAAGATTCACCTAGATTGGCTGGACACTTTTTGATTAGAAAATGGCTGCCTGACTGAAGTCCTAATTAAATACACAGAAGTTTTTCAGGAATCTCTATGGACTATTAAAGGCACAAAGGCCACCTTGTATGTTGACCAGGAAGCAATTCCATGAATCTGCAAGGCCTGTCCAGTGCCATTTTCCTTACGGGCAAAAGTAGAGGCAGAAATCAGGAGGCTGGAAAGCGAAGGAATCATCAAACCACTCCAGTTTACGGAATGAGCAGCACCGGTTGTACCGATTGTGAAGCCCAAGAGGTCAATTCGCCTTTTGGGTTTTTTAAACAAATGGTAAACCGCATCTCACAGCTGGATAAATACCCAATTCCTCACATATAGGATTTATATGCAAAGTTGGCAGGGGGGTGGCCAGTTCTTCACGAAACTGGACATGAATCATGCGTACTTGCAATTGCAATTAGACGAGGATTCCCAGAAGTATGCTACAATTAATACTCATAATAGTTTGTACCAATATGTGAGACTGCCATTTGGGGTATCGTCAGTCTGTGCAATTTTTCAGTGGATTATGGAGAACATTTTATGAGGTCTACCTCAGGTTGCCATTTATCTAGATGGTACGATAACAGGGAAGACCAATAAGGAGCACTTAGAGAATTTGGACATAGACCTTTGATGTTTCTCCAAGGTGGGTGTACGCCTTAGAAAGTCAAAAAATGTGTGTTTCAGGCACCTCAGATGAACTAATTTGCCTGCAGAGCCACAAGACCGGGTTATACCTATTGGAAGATAAAGTGAGTGCGATCAAAGGTGCCTCGGCTCTGTGTCTGTACCGGAGCTTAGGTCTTTCCTTGGGCTGGTGAATTATTATGGAAAGTTCCTTCAGAACCTGGCCTCCATTGCTGGCACCTTTGAATCAACTCATAAAAAATGGTCAGCCTGAAAATAGTTGCATAGCCAAGCCATTGCTTTCAGGGAAGTGAAGAAACAGCTACGCTCCTCTAAGACGTTGGCACACTGTGATCCCAAGTGAGATCTGGTATTGACGCGTGATGCCTCCCCATATGGCATCGGGTAGTATTAGCTCATAGATGAGCCCAATGGAGAGGAATGCCCTATAGCATATGCATCCAGGACTTTGGCTAATGCAGAGTGTAAATACACCCAGATAGAGAAGGAAGTTTGGTGGTCATATTTGGAGTCAGGAATTTCCAGCAAAACCTTTATGGACATTTGTTTGTAATAATATCAGATCACAAATCCCTGCTAGGTCCTTAAAGAGGACAAGGCAGGGCTATCCACAGCTTCTGTCCGAATTCAGCGGTGGGCTCTAATACAAAGTGCGTATAATTATAAGTTGGACCAATGTCCGGGAGGCCAAGTAGCAAATGTGGATGCATTAAGCCGAATTTCACTGGCAGATATGCCACCAGTGGTACCGCCACTGGAAGAGACAATAAAAGTTTTAAATTTTCTGGACACACTTCCAGTCACAACTGACAATATCAGACTTTGGACACAGAAAGATTCGGTCCTGGCAAAAGTGAAACAGCTGGTGGTGATGGGGCAAACCAAAGGGCCGTCACAACCAGAATTGAAACCTTTTTGGATCCAGAGAAACCAGATAACAGAGAGGACGGCATATTATTATGGGGAGCCAGAATAATTGTTTTGAGCAAAGGTCACTGCCAGATACTGGCTGAACTCCACCAGGGTCATCCAGGGGTTTCCCAAAATGAATGTGTTGGCAAGAAGTTATGTCTGGTGGCCAGGACTAGCTGCAGACGTAGATGCATCAGTGAGGCAGTGCCTAGAGTACCAACTAGGACAAGAATTGCCACCAGCAGCTCCACCACATTCGTGGGAATGGTCAGGTAAACCCTGTGCTCAGTTACACATTGACTACATATATCCTTTCCTGGGCTCAATGTCCTTAGTCATCGTGGATGCCCACTCGTAGTGTATAGTGTTCATTCGTCAAACACAAGGACAACGATAGAAAAACTATGTGTATCTTTTGCAATACAAGGTCTCCTGGAAGTATTGGTTACAGATAACAGGCCATCATTTACTAGCAAGGAATTTGAATTTTTAAGTTTAGTTGCTGGTTGAGTTCTAATGACTCTTACTGTGAGTTTTTAAGAAGAATTTGGCGGTTTCCGGACTCTTTGAATTTGCTGATGTCTACAGGGAATTGTGTGGCACATGCTGTAGAACATTGTCCTGACTTCAACAATTCTGCACAAATCACTTGCTCCCAGATATTGGTGGTGGAGTAGTGTGCCTAATTCATCAGTTAAGGGAGGGAAGTAGGTGATAATCGGCAAGAGGTTTATTTGACCGCATTTAACCTAATGCCATGAGATCTAATGGGGAATAGAGTCAATATTGAATACTCTCAAGTCCAATCCCTTCCAATTATATACCACAATGGCACCACTTCCAGTGGGTCGGTTCTGCCGATGGGACAGTACATACCCAGGGATGGTGATAGCCGAGTCTGGGATAATGGCTTTAAGGTATGATATGTGATTATAATTATACTTGGAACATCTCTCCTAATGTTGGCTTAGGTCCTTAGATGTTATGAGGAAAACTTTTCAGGGTTGAGTCTGTATAGTGTGCATTTTGTGTTTCTGGTGTCTCAGTCCTTTGCAGGAGACCCATCCAGTTGTATTCTTATTTGACTTCTCTGTAGCCATTTGGTATAACTAAATAGCTTGTAGAGGGCAGTTAAGAGTCATCCATGGTGTCATGTGGCTGCATCACACATGGGCCAAATATAGTGAAGACGGCAGATTTCCTCCCCTCAGGACATTGGATGGGTTTTAATGAAAATTCAGTAGATTAGCATGAATCAGACTAGCATTTTGGTTCTGTTTAAACATAATACCTCCAGCAGTCATGATGGAATTTGAACTCATGCTTCTTGACCGTTGATCCAACCTTTGGATTACTCATCCAGTAACATTAGCACTTTCCTTCAATTCACTGCAGATTGGGAAAGATTGAAAACATTCTACCAGGATAGCAGGAATTCACCAACATGATGATCTCTGTATGGCGATGCTCCAACTTCAGGGACTGAGGCCATTTGCAAATGTAGTATGTCTCCTTGTTCAGAAATGGCACCTGCAATTGATGGCACCTTGTACTTTTGGGAAGCTAACTACCTGTACAGAGCTATGTGTCACTCATCCTGCTACTCTGTTTAGAGAGAAGACAGTACCATACTCTCTCCTTGCCCACAGAGCCTCATTGACCCCTCAGATACAGTAAACTGAGAGATGTTGGCAATCACACTAGTCTTTGGCTGGAAGGGTCTATTGGTATAGAAACTGGCCCAATTGGTGACCTTGGCAGTGCTGTCCTCACCTTGGTCCCTGGCTGAAGAGGAGGGAGGAGAAGTGCTTTCTGAACACTCTGTAGGCCTCCTGCTAGAAGTAGTCTTTGCAAACAGTTTCTTTCTTCTGTCTCTGCTGCATCTTCATATCATGTTGCAGTTCAAGAAGAACGGCAACCAGGTGCCATGACCGTAAATATTTTGCTCAGAGACCTTTCAAATCCACACCAATCCTCCCAAAGAATCAGCACCATTCCCTTCTGGCTAAGAGAACTTCTGTCAATGTCCCCAACAACAGTTCATAGTACTCCAGGTCTGTAAAAGCAAAAGAAAGTCAAAACCACCTTACTCTGAAGTTGATTGATTATGGCTTTAAATGTTTAGAAGAGCATGTTTGACATGAGGCTTTAACAAGACCATTGAAGAAGAAAATGACAGTCTGTGTGTCAAATCAGCATCAAACAATTGTCATGATGTTCCCATTCTGCATGCTTCTCACATAAGCAAGGAGGTTAATTCAACTAGGTTAACTGGAGAGATGAAGGCCTAGTGGTATTATCACTAGACTATTAATCCAGAAACTCAGCTAATGTTCTGGGGACCTGGGTTTGAATCCTGTCATGGCAGATGGTGGAACTTGAAATCAATTTTTTAAAAAAAATTAAGAATCTATTGATGACTGTGAAATCATTGCTGATTGTCGGGAAAAGCCCATCTGGTTCACTAATGCCCTTCAGGGAAAGAAATCTGCCATCCTCACCTGGTCTGGCTTACATGTGACTCCAGACCCACAGCAATGTGGTTGACTCTGCCCTCTGAAATGGCCTAGCAAGCCATTCAGTTGTACCATCGCTACAAAGTCTCAAAGAAATAAAACCGGATGGATCACCTGGCATTGAGCTATGCAATGGAAAAGACGACAGCAGAAACAGCCCTGTCGATCCTGCAAAGTCCTCCTTACTAACATCTGGGGGCTAGCAACAGCCTGACATTGCCATACTCATGGAATCATACCTTACAGATAATGTCCCAGGCACCAACATCACTATCCTGTATATGTCCTATGAAACCAGCACAACAGACCCAGCAGTGGTGGCAGCACAGTCATATACAATCGGGGAAGGGAGTTGCCCTGGGAATCCTCAACATTGACTCTGGTCCTCATGAAGTCTCGTGGCTTCAGGTTAAACATGGGCAAGAAAACCTCTTGCTGATTACCACGTACCATCCTCCCTCAGCTGATGAATCATTATTCCTCTATGTTGAACAACACTTACAGGAAACATTGAGGATGGCAAGGGCAGAAAACATACTCTGGATGGGGAATTTCAATGTCCACCACCAAGACTGCCTTGGCAACAGTACTAGTGATCAAACTGGTTGGGTTCTAAAGGACATAGCTGCTAGACTGGCTCTTCAGCAGGTGCTGAGGGAACCAACAAGAGGAAAAAGGATACTTGACCTCATCCTTATCAATCTGCCAGCTGCACATGCATCTGTCTATGACAGTATCGGTAAGAGTGACCACCGCATATTCCTTATAGAGATGAAGTCCTGCCTTCAAATTGAGAATAACCTCCATTGTGTTGTGTGGCACTATCACCATGCTAAATGGGGCAGACTTTGAATAGATCTAGCAATCCATAACTGGGCATCCTTGAGGCTCTGTGAGCCATCAACAGCAGCAGAATTGTACTCCAACACAATCTCATGTAACCTCATAGCCCGCATATCCCCCACTCAACCATTACCATCAAGCCAGGGGATCAACCCTGATTCAATGGAGAGTGCAGGAGGGCATGCCTGAAGATGAGGGGTCAACCTGGTGAAGCCACCAACAGCATAAGCAGCAAATGATAGACAGAGCTGAGCGATCCCACAACCAATGGATCAGATCTAAGCTCTACAGTCCTGCCTCATCCAGTCATGAATGGTGGTGGATGATTAAACAACTCACTGGAGGAGAAGCCTCCACAAATATCCCCATCCTCAATGATGGAAGAGCCCAGCACATCAGTGCAAAAGATAAGGCTGAAGCTTTTGCAGCAATCTTCAGCCAGAAGTGTCACATGGATTATCCATTTCGGCCTCCTTCAATGGTCCCCAGCATTACAGATTCTAGTCTTCAGCCAATTTCATTCACTCCATATGATATAAAAAAACAGTTGGAGATATTGGATACTGCAAAAGCTATGGGCCCTGACAACATTCCAGCAATAGTACTGAAGGCTTGTACTCCAGAACTTGCCACTCCCCTAGCCAAGCTGTACAGTTACAATACTGGTATCTACCTGACAATGTGGAAAATTGCCTGGGTATATCCTGTTCATAAAAAACAGGACAAATCCAAACTGGCCAATTACCACCCCATCAGTCTACTCTCGATCATCAGTAAAGTGTTGGAAGATGTCATCAATAGTGCTATTAAGCAGTACCTGCTCAGCAATAACCTGCTCAGTGACACCCAGTTTAGGTTATGCCAGGACCACTCAGCTCCTGACCTCATTACAGCCTTGGTTCAAACATGGACAAAACAGCTGAATTCGGGAGGTGAGGTGAGAGTGACAGCCCTTGACATCAAGGCTGCATTCAACAGAGTGTGACATCAAGGAGCCCTAGCAAAACTGAAACCAATGGCTATCAGTGGTAAGCACTCTGGTGGATGGAGTCATACCTGGCACATAGGAAGATGGTCGTGGTTACTGAATGTCAGTCATCTCAGCTCCAGGACATCTCTGCAGGAATTCCTCAGGGTCGTCTCCTAGGCCTAACCATCTTCAAGTCCTTCATCAACGACCTTCCCTCCATCATAAGGTCAGAAGTGGGGATGTTCACTGATAATTGCACACCATTTGCAATTCCTCTGATACTGAAGCATTCCATGTTCAAATACAACAAGATCTGGAAAATATCCAAGTGCTAAGTAACATTCACTCCACACAAATACCAGGCAATGACCATCACCAATAAGAGACAAACTAACCACTGACCCTTGACTTTCAATGGTGTTGCCATTACTGAATCCCCCACTATCAACATCCTGGGGGTTATCATTGACCAGAAACTCAACTGGATTCACCACATAAACATAGTGGATACTTGTGCGAGTCAGAGGCTAGGAATACTGAGGCAAGTAACTCACCTTCTGACTCTCCAAAGCCTGTCCACCATCTACAAGGCACAAGTCAGGAGTGTGATGGAATACTCCTCACTCGCCTGGATGACTGCAGACCCAGGAACATTCAAGAAGCTTGACACCATCCAGGACAAAGCAGCCTTCTTGATCGGCATGACATCCACCAGCATTCACTCCCACCATCATCGATGCTCAGTAGCAGTAGTGTGTGCACTATCTTTAAGATGCACTGCAAAAATTCATCAATGATTCACAGATGGTAGCTTCCATACCCATGACCACTTCCATCTAGAAGGACAAGGGCAGCAAATACATGGGAACATCACTACTTTCAAGTTCCCATTCAAGGCACTCACCATCCTGTCTTGGAAACACATCGCTGTTCCTTCACTGTCACTGGGTCAAAATCCTGGAATTCCCTCCCTAATTGCATTGTGGGTCCACCCATAGCAGGTGGACTGTAGCAGATCAAGAAGGCAGCTCATTGTCACCTCCTCAAGGGCAGCTAGGGATATGTAATAAACGCTAGCCCACATCCCACAAATGAATAAAAAAGAAATTGGCTGGATGTCTGCTTTGTGAAGCAGAGTGACGCCAACGGCGCAGGTTCAACTCTTGTACCAATTGAGGTCGCCATGAAGGTCCCACCTTCTCAATCTTGCCTCTCACCTGAGGAGTGGTGACCCTCAGGTTAAGCAACCACCAACTGTCTCTCTCTAATGAGAAAGCAGCCCGATGGTGTTTTGGGACTATGGCAATTTATCCTTACCTTGCTTCTGGAATACACATGGGATCCATGTTTCATTGCCCCACCAAAGAAGACAATTGTGTGGGTTCCCATGATACTGAAACAAATGGCAAGAAGATGTAAAGAAGATGTAGAGCAAACTTGGGCAGATTACAACCAATAGGGTACAGAGCAAAGGAGTGCAGAGGAGGAACATGGATAATAGAGGGAACACACAACTACAATAAACATACTACACTGGAGAAAAAAAGAGCAACTACAGGACTGCCAGACCCTAAACTGCAGAGAAAACACAGAGTAGAAAAAGAACACAGAGAGTATGCTGGAAACTTAAGCCGAGGAAGAAAACAGGTGATAGAGCAAATCAATGCAGAGAAACACCATAGAAATATCACAATCTGTACAAAATGAACAGGTAAAGCAAAGAAAGAACAAACAGAACACAAAATGAACATAGCAGAAAAACAGGAGGATGAAAACAAATTGTCAGCGCAGATAAATCGAGTGCAGAAGAAGCAGGGAAAGTGTACAAATTGCAGAGTAAACAGGAAAGAAATCAATGGAAGTACAAAATCTATAAAGAGTTGAAAAATGAGAAAACAAACATTAGTCAGACACATAGACCATAGAGCTCATCACAGAATCAAAACCTTAGGAAAATGTCATAAATTAGAGAAAGCAAAGTGAATGCACAGAGTAACCAGAGAA
This sequence comes from Rhincodon typus, assembly GCF_021869965.1. Classification (NCBI taxonomy): domain Eukaryota; kingdom Metazoa; phylum Chordata; class Chondrichthyes; order Orectolobiformes; family Rhincodontidae; genus Rhincodon; species Rhincodon typus. Next base: position 13,741,817 of record NC_063358.1, on the reverse strand, counting down.
CCATTGCATAAACAAGAAGCACAAAGTAAATTAAAACAAGAGCAAGGAGACAGAGAAATTGTACTGGAGATCAGAGGAAATAGTGCACGGAAGTCAATAGCCGGAGAAACACTTGGTAGGAATGAAATGTAAGAGTTGAACTAGAGATAAAAGATTATATAATTTTAAATAGGTTTGTGGTTGATATGGAGAAATTGTGGGGCTGAAGCTAGGCTTTGCTAGTTGCATGAAAAGTGCTCAAAGTGATCTAGCTGCTCACTTTGGATGGATGGACAACATATTGTTAAAAGGGAAAGTAGATTTCCTTAAGGATTTTTTGTGGAAGTGACATCTTATGTGAACGCTTAGAAGATCCACGTTGAAATGGACCTAAATTTTCTGAGAGCCATTCATAAAGTTCTCAGGCTGCTATAAAAACTTTCCATATGTGCTGCCACAGCAAAGGATATCCTAACTCTATCCATCCACCTTGACCCTGATCCTTTCCTTAATCCTTTGTCTATCACAAATCAATCATTCCCAGTCTTGAACATCTCAGTTGAACCTCAGTATCCACAGAGTTTTGATGGAAGAGAGTTCCAGATTTCCACTACCCTTAACAGAAAGAAATGGTTCCTGATTTCACTCCTGAATGAGTGTCTCCAATTTTAAGGTCATGCCCCTTTTTCTAAACTTCCCAAAGGAGATAGTTTCTCTCAAATTAGCTTATCAAATTTTTTCTATCATTTTAAATACCTTTCTTAGACCTAACAACCTTCAATCCTCAAACTTTGAAACTGAAGAAGATACAAGCCACTTTTAAAGAATGTGAATTCATAATTCAACCCTTTTAACCCATGTGTCATTATGGTGATAGTGCTGCACCCCTTCCAAGACCAGAATATCCTCCTGTGGTGTGGAGACCAGTACTAAATGCAAAATCCAGACAAAGTCTGACCAGTGTTCCCTATAACATAAACATCACCATCTCATTTTTGAATCGATTTTGGATCAACGCTGGGAGATTTACTGAGTAGGTGCAAAGAGATTAGTGCACGGAGAGATACTGTGTTCAGTGTCCTAGAGATCACTTCTGGGAGACTGAATGGAGTGTCTCATGTTCTAGTGCCAGGGGAAATGTACTGACAGGGCTGTCTCAATGATCACTGAATGATGTACTGAATGGGCATGAAGAGGTTTGTTTTGGGTGGTGTACTGATCAGGTCTCCTGATGGTTTTCTTTTGTGTATGTATGATTTCAGAAAGGCAATGTTGGGCAGTTTTAGGTGGAGTTCTTTTACATACTCTACTTAGATGTACCGCAAACCACCAAGGCTGCGTGGAGACCTTCAGTTTCCCTCCTGTTGTCAATCAGTTTCATTAATACTACCAGTTTGGGAGTGGAAGGAAAGAGCTGCGGCTGTTGTAATAAGTTGATCCGATCTGTTGTCCTTACTCTTGATTTACAGAGTATTAGTGATGACTAGTTGGTAGACTTGCAAACTAGAAGGGTGAGGTAGAGCTGTAAGCTACAAGAGCATTTAAAACAAAGACAATTTGAACCAATCCGCATATTATTTCAACTTCACAGTTTGTATTTCAGGTCATATAATACAGGAGGAGTTCTTTCTGCCCCTGATGCTGGTGCTATCACTTTGAACAAACCACCTAATTAGTCCCACTCTCCTTGCTCTTTGTCTATGGCCCTCAAATGGTAGTTTAATACAACAAATTCCTGTTTTGCATATTATTTTCAGATCCATTCATTTATCATTTTGACTCCCAGTTGCACTCTCATCAGACTTACTAGGGACCATGCAAAATAACATCTGTCACTTGGGATTAAACAATCTGTCTGCATAGTCACCTGAAGGTGCTTGGATGAATTATTGAGCCAATTGGTTATTATGTATGGAGTGTTGACAGCTGAATGTGGGAACTGACCTCACCTGAGTGACAGGTGACATTGTGTTGTGAGACTGCATGACTGCCTCTTTACTATTGTAAACTGAAGTCAATATTTCTACACTCACACTACTTGTTAAATGATTGTTTCACACCAGGATGGGAGGGCAGTGATTTAGTTGAGTTCTGCTGCTGACAGACCCTGTAAATTACCACGAAGGGATAACATCAGGGATAAGACAAAGAATAAAGAACAAAGAAAATTACAGCATAGGAACAGGCCCTTCGGCCCTCCAAGCCTGCGCCGATCCAGATCCTCTATCTAAACCTGTCATCTATTTTCCAAGGATCTGTAACCCTCTGCTCCCTGCGCATTCATGTATCTGTCTAGACACATCTTAAATGACGCTATCGTGCCCGCCTTTACCACCTCCGCTGGCAACGCGTTCCAGGCACCCACCACCCTCTGTGCAAAGAACTTTCCATGCATATCTCCCTTAAACTTTTCCCCTCTCACCTTGAAATCGTGACCGTAGTAATTGAATCCCCCACTCTGGGAAAAAGCTTCTTGCTATCCACCCTGTCTATACCTCTCATGATTTTGTTGATGTTGAGTCAACAGTCTGTGTGGAGAAGTGAAAGGCATATGAATGACCAACCAACTCAATTTTGATTCCCAGCATTGTTGCAGATGATCCTCCTTCAGTATTGATAGGGGGACAGTGACAACAAGTCCTTCATGTTTACGAATAGCACCTTGATATTTCAGTCACCAGAATACAGAACTCCCTCCATTGGATGCAGTCCACAGACTGCGCACTTCAACTACGGAGCAATACAGAATTTTCAGCAGAAACAGAAAGAAAAAGAATGATCTGTCAAGTTCAAAACTTATAAAACATTGAATTTCAGATATTGGGATTCTGTTAAGATTTCAATGTGAATTCAGAGTTGAGCAAATATATGAAGAGATTCTGAAATAATGTATGGACGGAAGGCCAATTAGTTAGATCATGGCTGATCTGTACCTGGCATGGTTCTGGAACCTTTGCATCTTAATCTGCCCCTCCAAAGCTGAGTTTTTTTTTAGGAGAAAGTTCCAAATTTCCTTTTGGGAGAAGAAGTGCTTTTTGACATCACCCCCTGAACATCCTTGCTCTAATTCTAAAGTTATTCCCCCTTGTTCTCTCTATCTGTTTAAATATCTTCCTCATCTTTAAGACCTCAATTAGATAACACCTTAATCTTTAATATTTAAAGGCGTACAAACCTAGTGTATGGAACCTGCATTCCTGACTTAAACCATTCAGTGCTGGTATCATTATTGTGAATCTGAATTATATTTCTTCCAGCACCAACATACCCTTCCTGGGCTGTGGTTCACAGACTGAATGTAGTACACCAAATGACTTCTCACCAGAGCTTTGTATTACTATAACATAACTTTTACCCCTTTGTATTCACATTCTGTGAAGAGAAGGCTAACATTCCATTTGTCTTTTTAATTATTTTTATCCACTGGCTTTTAATTATTTTTCTACTTGACCAGTGTAATAATACTGTATACTTAAACAAACCATATATACTGTACATTTGCACAGACAACATTAAATTTATTTACTACACATAGACTGTTAATTTTTTTGTACATGCAGGGTAAATACACAACATTCAATGTAAGTATATTGTACATAATGTAAATATACTTCATACAGTCTAAAATTATTCACACAGTGCAAATACACTACGGTAAAATTGCCATCATCCTATTGGAATATAGGACTACTCTCTCAATAGACAGAGACCCCTTGGTGGTGATTTGAATGAGGGTACACCATGCCTTAGGCAAGGGGATAGGTTGAGAAGGAGATAGCTTTCATGATAATCTCAGCCAGTGCGGGAATTGAACCCATGTTGTAGGTATCACTCTGCATCACAAACCATCCATCCAGCCAACTGAGCTAATCAGCCCTTACAAATATATCACACATTGTAAATACACTGTAGACATAAATATACGGTACACTACATAAATATACTGCACATAGTATAAATATACCACACAAAATCTGAAATTACTGTACTTCAAGAGCAAATATACTATTACGTCTTGAAATTATTCCACACATAGTTCATACCTACTCTATACAAAATGTAATATACTGTATATTGTGTAAATATATTACTGTACACAAAGTGCAAATATACTATTCATTATAAATATTACTGTACACATACATACTGTACAGTGTAAATATGTTGTACATAGTGTAAATAGTCTAAACCTCCTGTACATGAAGTGTAAATATTCTACACATTGTAACTATACTGCACGTGTAAATGTACTATGCAGTGCAAGTATACTGTAGAGACTGTAAATTTAATGTACAAAGGATAAATTTACCGTACTTACAGTGTAACTATCTTGGAATATGTACATCCATGGACTGTAATTGAGGATAAAATGGGATTGAACCATGATAATCTTTCCTGGGCAATAGTTTGTCGATACTCAGTGAATACTGTCGATCAGCTATGGTTACCCAGGGCCAGTGAACCCATAGTCGAGGCCATGTGACCTGTCTAAGGAGAGACAGTTACCATTCTATATTCAGAATACCTGCAGTGAGCAGTGTGACACAAAAGACTGATGATTTTGTATCACTAGTGAGCTGTGTTAGATTTGAGAATCGGCTATGACATCGGAAATCATTTCATTGAAGCTGAGTTACACACTGGTTGTGTGGGGTCAACGTGGTTGTCAGAACAGTTGGGAGCAACCAAGGACATCACTAAGGAAACATTAGATGTCTAATCCTATTTGCCAAGGTACCAGCAGTAGAAGTGGTAAACAGTTTGGATTGTGTAGAACAACCAGCTTGCTTCTGACCAAGGATGCCTCACGGCCCTCCAAGTAGCCCTGCGAAGTGGTTGGTGGCCATGTTTCTAAACTCATATTGATAGTTGGAATGTGCGACTGGTCTTGCACCATGGCAATTGCTTATTTGTCAGTAACACCAGAATGTGACTTATGCTTCATGTTTCAATTCAGCTGTAAAATTGGGTGTGAGCAATGCTATTCCTCAAGTCTTACAGTAATACAGCTTTCATGGAAAGAGTTTGGGAAATCCATTTTATTGTTTGAAAACACCTGATTCACAGTAAATAATATAACTATACCTGATACCTGTACATGGCATCATTCAGATTGAAGGAGTCACAGAAAAACTAATCCTTCCCAAAGTAAACACTGTAAGCACACAATCTGGATTTAATTTATTTGAGCCTTGAGCACAAATACCTCTCAGGGTAGGGTACTGTAGAGGAAAGGCCTGCAGTAATGATTCAGAATTAAAATCCTATTGTGACAGAGTTAAGTAGGTAAAAAGTTATGTCAGTAGAAGTGACCATGAAATTGTCAGAGTGTTGCATGGAGCACAGAATGAGGAGTGAGGAATGAGTGATGGGATGTGGGGACTGTTTTGTGTGGAATGACTTCAGAGGAGTGGAGTGAAAAGTGAGACTGGGGAATTTTGAAAGTAGAAACAGAATAGTGACATGTGAGATTTTGAGTGAGGGTGGATTATGGGCTGTGAGTGAGGGCAGCAAAGAGCTGAATGAGGTGCATGAAGAGTGAGTGAGGGTGGGTTGTGAGGAGTGAGGGCTGGGATGAGAAGGAGAGTTAGGTATGAGTAGCAGAAAACAGGAGTGATGAATGTAGAGAGAAGTGAGTAGAGTCAAAAATCAGGAGTTAGGTGTGAGCAGCAATGGGGATTGAGAAAGAAATTAAGATTTAATACTGAGGAAGTAGGAGCAAGGAGTCACGATTGAGGAGAGTGAAGATTGAGTCTTGGGGGATGGTGAGCAAGATATGATCTACCTGGAAGTGTGACTCAGGAGTGAGATAAATGTGGACTAAGTCAAGTGTAGAGAGAATAAGAAATGGGGAATAGGAACGAGAATAGGTCATTCAGCATGTCAAACTGGCCCTGCTCTTCAATATGATCATGTCTGTTTGAACGATAAGCCAGGTGTGGAGTTTATGGAGCGTGGGAGAAGAACTGGGGAATCAGGTGAATTTGGATTGAATACGGAGATTCAGGAGGGAGGGGTGAAGTGTGTGATGAGTCGGATATGAGTCATGCAGAGGAGGATGAGGAATGGGACAAAGAGCAAGATGTGAGGAATGGATAGTGAGGTGTGATAGGGTGTGGAGAGCAAAGAATGGCACTTGAGAGGTACTGAGTGGTGAGTGAGGAATGGAAAGTGTAAAGTGGGGAGTGAGATGTCCAGGTGTTGGACCAATTTTTTTACTAAATTACTGATATGGTGGTGGCTCAAGTCGCACTGTACAGAAACAAAGTTGCTGGAAAAGCTCAGCAGGTCTGGCAGCATCTGTGGAGGAGAAAACGGAGTTAACGTTTCGGGTCCGGTGACCCTTCCTCAGAACTT
>NC_063358.1:13690287-13735081 GCF_021869965.1 Rhincodon typus | reverse complement strand
CTCTGAGGAAGGGTCACCGGACCCGAAACGTTAACTCTGTTTTCTCCTCCACAGATGCTGCCAGACCTGCTGAGCTTTTCCAGCAACTTTGTTTTTGTTCCTGATTTACAGCATCGGCAGTTCCTTTGGTTTTCACACTGTACAGAGTTCAGTAAACTGGAAGTTGGAATTAAACTACGAGTGGATTTGAATAAACTAGGTAAAACTAGGCAGTGATGAAGAATGAATAATTAAACACATGGTATAAAATTATTGGTAACTGAGGGACCCTAGGATTTGGAGTGACATTTAATGCCTAGTGTCATGGGGAAGGTGTGGAATGATTTCACAGGCCTCACATAGGGAACAATCTGTTTGTTCTTCACCTCAAAAAGGATATTGTGACATTAAGGAATATGAAGAGACAGATAATGGGATGATTCTTGTCTGATGATATTGGAAATTGATTTATCACCCTGGGTTTGTACTTGTTGAAGACTTAAAGACTTGGAGGTGATCCATTTCTATATTACAGTACCCACCACTGTAATTCTTGTAAAAACCTTCACTTATGTCCTTTTCAGAATGAAACCTGTCACCTCCACCTGATCTAGCCTACATGTGACTCCAGACCCACAGCAATGTGGTTGACTCTTAGCTACTCTTTGGATGAAAAATTCTGGTCTAGCTTGTACCTGAAAGGTGAGGCCCAACTTGTTTCCAACATTTGACGGAAGGTCTGTTGTATTGGATCTAGCAAAAAGGATGACTAAGATCATCACTGAACCTCGGTAAGTGAAGAGAATCATAGCAATCAGTGGGAAAGATGGAGATCTTGGGTCTGAGACCTGGCATTTGGAAAGGAGAGTAGGGAGAAGGATCAAGGGTCATGGAATCAGCAGAAAGGGTTAGAAGATGGGATAGATGAGGAGATTGGAAGAATATTGTGTCGTAAGATCAAGAAGAAGGATTGGATGCCAAAGGTTCAGGTCGTACGAAAATCTATTGTTACATGTGGGTATTGTACTGATTCTTCGGGCTCCATTTCAGGAAAATAATTCTGAAAAACATATTTGCCATTTTATAAGTAGTCCTTATGTTGGATTTCTCAGATAACAGTCTGATACTTCAGAACAAAAATCTTGTAGTGTGGCCTTAAACATGCAGTGGATCCTGTATACTCACAGTTAATATTCTCGGTCAAATTAGAATATTACAGACGGTTTAGGGCATAGAAACAGGCCATTCAACCTGACTCGTCCATACCTGTGCTTAAATTCAACATGAACCTTCTTCTGTCATACTTTATTTCATTGCATCATCATTTTTTCTATTTCTTTGCTCCTCCTTTGTTTATCTTTCTTTTCCTTAAATGTTATTCTTACAGTGAGACCCACAGCAGAATACAGAATATAGAGCATAGAACAGTACAGCACACGAACAGGCCATTTGGCTAACAATGTTGTGCCGAACATGACACCAAATTAAACCAATCCCTTCTGCCTATCCTTGGTCCATATCGCTCCATTCTTCACATATTCATGTGCTTAACTAATAGTCCCTTAAACGCCCCTATCGTACCTGCCTCCACCACCACCTCTTTCTGTGTAAAAAACTTGCCCCTCACATCTCCTATGAATTTGCGCCCTCTCACTTTAAATGCATGCCCATATTAAACATTTCAGTTCTGGGAAAAAGATTCTGACCATCAACCTTATCTATGCATCTAATAATTTTATAGACTTCTATCAAGTCTCCCCTCAGCCTCTGCCATTCCAGAGAAAACAACCCGAGTTTTTCTAGCCTATCCTTATTGTTCATACCTCCCAGTTCAGGCATCATCCTATGAACCTCCTCTGCACCCTCTCCAAAGCCTCCACATCCTTCTTATAATGTGGCGACTGGAATTGAACGCAGTACTCTAAGTGTGGCCGAACCAAAGTCTTATAGAGCTGCAACATGACATCCTGACTCTTGTACTCAATTTCCTGACCAATAAAGGCAAGCATGTCATATGCCTTTTTTACCACCCTATCTACTTGTGTGGTTACTTTCAGGGAACTATGGACTTGAACCCAAGATCCCTTTGTACATCAATGCTGTTCAGGGTCCTGCCATTAACTGTATACTTTTCTTTAGCAATTGATCTTCCAAAGTGCAGTACCTCACACTTACCCGAGTTAAACTCCATCTGCCATTTCTCTGCCCATATCTGCAGCTGATGTAGATCCTGCCCTATCCTTTGACAACCTTCTACATTATCCACAATTCCACCGATCTTTGTATTGTCTGCAAACTTACTAACACAGCCATCCACATCCAAGTCATTTATATATATCACAAACAGCAGGGGTCACACCACTAGTCATGGACCCCCAGCCAGAAAGACACCCTTCCACCACTAACCTCTGCCTTCTGTGGGTGAGCCAATTCTGAATCCAAGCAGTCGAGTCACCATAGATCCCATGCAGCTTAATCTTCTGGATGAGCCTACCATGAGGGACTTTGTCGAAAGCCTTACTAAAATCCATGTAGACAACATCCACTGCTCTACCCTCATCAATCACCTTTGTCACGTCCTTGAAAAATTCAATCAATTTTGTAAAATGTGACCTGCCCCGCACAAAGCCATTCTTCCCAATCTTTAGATAAAGAGGTTTTTCCTGAATTTTAAAATTAATTTATTAGTGACTATTTTATATTTGTGGCCCGTATTTTTGATTTTGTTGACAAATCAAAAGATCTCCTCATAGGGTGGGATTTCCCAGTCTCTGAACAACGTGGACCATTGTGAGAAAATTGGAAAGATCATGTAAAATGACCAGCAGGAGCTTCTCAATGTTGAGACCAGAAAGTCCAACTTTCCAAACAAGTATTGAATTTTGAGACAAAATTCTCACTTATGAGTAGTGATAGGCCTATCTGCATGCATTGGCACTCTTTAACATATTATTCGTTCATCATATGCATTTCCCATCGCTAATATGCATTTCCCATTCTCCTGCCCATTGGATAGAAAATAGATGGCAACAATTGGCGATGTGAAAGTCAAAGTAGTTACTTTGCAACTCTAGATCACCACTTGCTCCTTCAGACCTCTATCTTGTACACAAAGAACAAACATTTCAGGGCACACTCTTAAGGCAGTGATAGCATGTACACCCCCATCCCCCGTTCATGGATGTTGGCATCAGATACTGTACCATCATGGCACATCTCCGATCCACTAAAGTTGGTTCCGCTCAGTGGAGCACACCAGCAGCTTGCAATGGACTACTGCTGCCAATACACTTTGTGTGCAGGAACAGGCAACCATCTCATAGACTAGACTAGAGTGCTCTTCAGGGCTGCTTGCTCATGCTGTTAGCACTCACTCACTTTGTGCCCACTTCAACATTGATAGCATTTATTCCCTACTTTGTTTTGCCTTGCCTTTTTGCGCTTTGCCCTCTCAGCTGGAGCTTACAGACTTGTAGCACTTTTATCTTGACTTGCCTTTAGCACAGACACAAAGCCAGGCAGCTTGTCATGGTTGTTAGCAGTGTGACGTGCTTTGGCTTTAAGAGATTATTTTGTCCTGTTTCTTTAAGGTAAGTTGTAAGACCAAAGTGCCGAGCAGTCTACCAAAACCGCTACAGTAAAAAGCTTGTGAGGCCTTGGGTTTCTTTTTAAAGTTGGAACAATGGAGGCAGCCTGGTTGGGTGTGGCCATCTCTCACAAACTAGGATGTCTAGTTTTTATTTTAGTTTTTAGGTTTAGCTTTAAGCATTTGCTGTTGTGGGCTTGAAGAAGTAAAAGCTATCTTTTTCCTCTCTCAGTTACAGCTCGAAGCTGGGGTTTCTTTCTGCTGCTGAGTTACCTGTGAGACAAATCCATTTTTCTCAATTTTCCTATTTTTACCAAGGGGTGTTTCTGGAATGTTACTATATAGGAACAGTTAATTCGTAATAGGTACCATATCTATTATTCTGTTATGTTTTCCAATAGAGTTAAGTTATTCTAAATTCCTCTTTTTTTGGTTGTATTTTAACTGTAATGTTTAAATAAATTATGTTTTGCTCAATATTGAGTAGTTTCACCAGTCGCATTGCATCTGGAACAAGGCACTTCACATTTGCCTTTAAAATTAGAACAAGTTAGGCTCCACGCTACCTTCTTAAAATATTTTGAGGGAGTTTGGTCCGGTCCCTAACAGCAGTCATCAGTCAAAGAGGTGAACATATTGCAGAACATCACCATACTATGTCAAATTCATGCCTGCACCATGTACCAACCATACCATTTGCCAACCATATCATGTACTGTGTATGTGCTTCAAGCAAATGGACATGTCTCAAAGTCTGTGGAAGTTGTCCTCGGTCAAGTCAAGGAAGACACACTTCAGTCAGAGGGACAGTAAGTCAAGGGTAGCTTCTGAGATCAGTCCAGAGGCAGTCAGGGTCAAGGGTCCATAACCGTATAGTCTGGGAACTGGGGTCTAGTGCAGCCAGTCTGGTGACTTGCGGGAGGTCACTCGGAGAGTTGCACAGATGTCAGTCAGGGGTCTGTTCACTCATTGTTCCGGACTGTCGCTCTGAGTCGGTCAAGAAAGTAGTTACAGTCTATTCTGGAGGCCTGTCCACTTAATTGTGGGGATTTGAGGCAGAATGCTGGGATTGTAAGCGAGGGAAACAAAATACATAAAAGAGATAGACAATAGGAAGTTGAAGGGAAAGGGGTAATGTGGAAGTGGGGAGTTCATAAACTGTCAGCAGCACCCTGGCTTCAATAGTTTGGGTGGGACAATGCATTACTATATCTGGCATGTTGACTTATTATGCCTGTGGTTGAAGTGATGGCTCTGTGCAATTGAATTTACAGGTCATGTGTTTGAATTTGTAGTTTGTATTGGACTCATCGGTAATTAAGGGGTGCGTGTTGATGAAGAATTACTTAGTCGCACTCAAAAGTCTTTCTCAATTCCACTGGCCGAATATCTAGCATTGAACAAATAACAAGATGGAGGCAACAACAAAAAAAAAACCCGAGAAAGACACAGAGCAGAGAGACACCAGAAAGGGAAAGACAGAGACAAAAAGACACCAGAAAGGGAGAGACAGAGACAGAAAGACACCAGAAATAGAGACAGAGACAGCAAGAGTAGAGACAGACACAAGAGAGAAAACCAGAGGAGAAAGGGAAGCAAGTAGAGAAAGAGGGAAGTCACAGAATTAAAGAAAGAAAGACAATAAAAGTAGAGGGACAGAGAGACCATGTGTAAACAAAGAGACACCAGATGTAGAGGAAAAGACAACAGGACCAGTGAGGGTGGTACCAAGAGTATAGAGAGAAAGTGAAGCTATGCTAGGGACACAAGGAATTGAGAAAGAGGCACCAGATGTACAGAGACACCATTTTCCTGCCTCTTTAAATGCTAGCTGATCCAGAGCTGTGCTTTAATATTATATAGAGAGATTGTTCTGCATGCTGTCACCTTGGTCTGACCTGTTGGTGCTGGTGCTGTAGTTTTGGAGTGGTTTAGGAAAGAGAGCAAGCCTGGGTTATCAGGCTCAGCGCTCTAACTAATGAGGAGATTCTTTTAATTCTGCCAGAAGGGTTAGAATATTCCCAGTTCAGCATTGCTGTTCATCTCTCATGCTATCCAGTTCAGGAGGCTGACAGTCACAAGCGGTATTTGCAAGAAAATGAATAAGAATTAAAAGCTTGTCTGGATAGAACCAGGAACATGGTACAACGAGCAAAGCAAGTTCACTGTGTTCCTTGTGCTGTCTCTTAGCAAATGCAGACAAGTCAAGTTTGTCTGTGAGCTGTGGCCTAGCAACATGCTTCCCCCTAGCAACTGATACGGTGAAACAGCAGTGGAGCCTCCCTCTGTATATAATTGTTGTACAAAACATGGCCTCATGTCAGCCTTTGTTGGGGGAGGTTTGAATAACTTATACTTGTGACAAGAGGCAACATGTATATGAACTTCCACAGGCATTTGATAATATTCTACAGAGGGAATTATCAGCAAAAAATTAGAGTGCATGAAATTGGACAGAACCTTGTGACGTGGGGTTGATAATTGGTTGAGAAGTAGGAGAGAGAGAATCAGGCTAAAGGGTTTGTTCTCCGATTGGCAGAATGTGACGTGACAAGTGATGTTTCCCAGGGATCAGTACTGGGTGCCTCAGCCCTTCACTATATAGATCAGTAACTTGGATTAAGGAATAGAGAGACATACATCCAGACTGAAAATGAAGTATATAAATACAAAACTATATTCAGAATTGAATTTAAATAAAATCAATTACATGGGTCTGAGGAATGAATTAGAAAAGTTTGATTGGGAAATTAGATTAAACAGCATGATGGTAGAAGAGCAATGGCAATTTTTAAAAAAAAAACTCATAGTTCTCAAGAAATCTACATTTTCCCGTTATGAATAAAAGCCTCATGGGAAAGAACTCCCCTTGTGCCTGACTAAAGAGATTATGGATAGTATTAGATTAAAAGAGGCTTATAGTATTGCAAAGAAGAGTAATAAGTTTGTGGATTGGGAGGATTTTAGAGACTAGCAAAGGATAACCAAAATAAATTGATAAAGAGAAAAGAAATAGAATATGAGAATAAACTAGCCTTATGTAATTAAGCTGTGACAGCTTCCACAAGTATGTTAAAAGGTAGAGAGCTACAAAAGTGAATGTGGGTCCCTTAGAGGCTGAGACTGGACAAAATTATTTGGGGAATAAGGAAATTGCAGATGCATCAATCTTCACAGTAAAAGACATAAATATATTAGAAATAATGAGGAATCGTTGGTCTTATGAAAATGATGAACATAATTAAATTAATGTTACAGTAAAAGTAGTACATAAATGAATGGAGACAGAAAGTCAATCGCCTGCAGTTACATCCTTGGCTTCTAAAAGAGCATAGAATATGATTTTCCTGATTGGGGCTGTCAATCTGGTCCAATCAGGGAGCCCTGGCTGACAGATATAAACAGGAGTGTCAGAGGTTCTGTGCACTCAAAGAGCTGGCTCTGAGGGAGCTGGATCACTGTCAAGGACTCGCCATGTATAAATAAAGGGTGACTTGGTGACTGGATACTGGCCTCTGTGGAGTTACTTCAGTGGTGATGAGAGAAAAGCATCCTCCTGAAGAAATTCACTCGCAACTGTCATCTTTGAATTGGAGTAAGCATTTTTGGCATCATACCGTTATTTGGGAAGTTTGACTCATTCAATCCTGCCATCGAGGACTGAGTGCAGTATGTGGAAGGAATGCGTTATTTTTTTCCTGGAAAATGACGTTGGAACAGACCACAGAATCACAGAATCCCTCCCATGTGGAAACAGACTATTTGGCCCATTGAGTCCACACCGACCCTCTGAACAGCATCCCACCTAGACCCATCCCCATACTCTACCCCTGTAACCCTGCATCTCCCATGGCTAGCTCACCTACTGTGCACAACCATGGACACTATGGGCAATTTAGCATGGCCAGTCCATCTAACCTGCACATCTTTGAACTGTAGGAGGAAACTGGAGCACCTGGAGGAAACCCAGGCAGACATGGGAAGAATGTGAAAACTCCACACAGACAGTTGCCCGAGGGTAAAATCAAACCTGGTTCCCTGGTGCAGTCAGGCAGCAGTGCTAACCACTGAGCCACTGTGCCACCCCTAGCTAAGGGAAAAAGGCAAGAGGAGCAAGAGATGAAAAGCAACGAGTAATTATCCTGACAGCTTGTGGACCCACAGAATTTTCAATTATTAGGAGACTAACTTTCCCTGAGGCATCAGTAATTTTGAGATGCTATTGGTTTTATTTGACAATTTGAGAATGAGGGGAATCTGTATCAGGATTTTTGACTAGGCTAAGATAACTGGCAGAGGCATGTGACTTTGGTTCAACCCTTACTACGATGCTAAGAGACTGTTTGGTACGTGCTATTAATGATGTAACCATGCAAAAGCGTCTACTAGCTGAAGCCCAACTGGATTTCAAAAAGGCACTACAACTGGCTTTATCATGACAAAATGTGGCAAGTAGAGCAGGGTATTCTGATGGAAGTGGACACCCTCGCCAGTCTGACTGAGCTTGGGGAACCCCACTTGAGTGAAGGCAATTTCATAGCCTCACTCTGGACATATCTTGAACAGAGGGACTCTAGGTCAGCCCACAGCAAAACCCCAAAACACAGCCAAGCCTCGGCCAAATGGTTAAAGTTTTCTTCAGTATCCAGGCTGGCAAGACATTGCAGTTGTTGCCAGTAGGTAGACTCAAACAGCGAAAAAGTCCCACTGGATCTAAAATGGAGTAAGAGAACTCATAGTATCCAGGAGAGTTCACACCCTGGAAAGTCGACCTACATCTGGTTTAGAACAGTTCAATTCCTTAGCAACATCCAAATCAGAACCAATCAAAATAAACGTCTGGTTAAATGGTCCGAGACAACAAGGTGCAGGGCTGGATGAACACAGCAGGCCAAGCAGCATCATAGGAGCAGAGAGGCTGACGTTTTGGGCCTAGACCCTTCATCAGAAAAGGGGGAGGGGAAGGGGGTTCCGAAATAAATAGGGAGAGAGTGGGAGGCGGATAGAAGAGGGATAGAGGAGAGGATAGGTGGAGAGGAAACAAACAGGTCGAAGAGGCGGGGATGGAGCCAGTAAAGGTGAGTGTAGGTAGGGAGTTAGGAGGGGGATAGGTCAGTCCAGGGAGGACGGACAGGTCAAGGGGGCGGGATGAGGTTGGTCGGTAGGAGATGGAGGTGCGGCTTGAGGTGGGAGGAGGGGATAGGTGGGAGGAAGAACAGGTTAGGGAGGCAGTTCCTACTATCTCTGGTTAAATGGTCACCTGGTTCTAATGGAAGTCGATACCAACGGTCATTTCAGTGATTGCAGAGCCAGTCTTTAACAAAATTCACTTTGGACTCCAACCCTTAAGTTTGTGCAAGACTTTGGCTAGACTGAGAACCTATACTAGGGAATCTTTACAGATTAAGGGTACAACTTCAGTTCTGGTCACTTATGAGAAGCTGCTGTTTCAGTTACCATTGATTGTAGTAAAAAGCTCAGGCCCAAGCTTGATGGGGCAAAACTGGGTGTGAAAGATTCACCTAGATTGGCTCAACATTTTTCAATTAGAAAATGGCTGCCTAAATGAAGTCCGAATTAAATACCCCGACGTTTTTCAGGAAGGTTGAGGGACTATCAAAGGAGCCAAGGTCACCTCCCACCTTGACCAGGAAGTAATCGCATGATTCTGCATGGCCTGCCCAGTGCCATTTGCCATACAAGCAAAAGTAAAGGCAGGAATCAGAAGGCTGGAAAACGAAGGATTCATGAAACCATCCAGTTTATGGAATGGGCAGCACCAGATGTACTGATTGTGATGCCTGAGAGGTTGGTTCACCTTTGTGGGGATTTTAAACTAACGGTAAACCACATCTCACAGCTGGATAAATACCCAATCTCTCACATAGAGGATTTATGTGTAAAGCTGGCAAGGAGGCAGTCATTCATGAAGCTGGACATGAGCCATGCGTACTTGCAATTGCGGTTAGATGAGGATTCCCAGAAGTATGCTACAAAAATACCCATAAGGATTTGTACCAATATACGAGACTGCCATTTGCAGTATTGTCAGCCTGTGCAATTTCTCAGTGGACAATGGAGAACATTTTACAGGTTCTACCCCAGATCGCCATCTATGTAGATGCTCTGCTAACAACAGGGAAGACCAATAAGGAGCACTTAGAGAACTTGGACATTGTCCTTAGATGTTTCTCCTGGTGGGCTTATCCCTTGGATGGAAAATGTGTGTCCCATGCACCCCAAGTGACCTACTAAGCCTACAGAATCAACAAGACCAGATTACACCTGCTGGAAGATAAAGTGAGGGCGATCGAAGGTGCCCTGGCTCCCATGTCTGTACCAGAGCTCCATCCTGGCACCTTTGCATTAACTCATAAAAAAGGGTCAATCTTGGAACTGGTCACATAGCCAAGCCATACCTTTCAGGGAAACGAAGAAACAGCTATCATCTTCTAAGGTTTTGGCACACCATGATCCTAAGTGAGATCTGGTATTAACATATGATGTCTGCCATGGAGGGCGAATGAGCTCAGAGGTGGCCCAATGGAGAAGAACATCCATGTGTATCCAGGACTTTGATTAATGCAGAGCGTAAATAAACCCAGATAGAGGAGGAAGGTTTAATGGTCATATTTGGAGTCAGGAAGTTCCAGCAATACCTTTACAAATGTAAATTTGTAATAGTAAATGACCACAAACCCCTGTTTGTTCTACTTAAAGAGGACACAGCAGTGTTGCCCAAAGGTTCAGGCCAAATTCAGCAGTATATGCGTATAATTACAAGTTAGAACACCATCTGGGAGACCAAGTAGCAAATGTGGATGTATTGAGCCATCTTTCACTGGCAGATACACCGCTGGTGGTCCCCCCATTGGAAGAGTCGGTAATGTTTTAAATTTTCCGCACACACGTCCAGTCACAGCTGACAATATCAGACTTTGAACACAGATAGATCCGGTCCCAGCAAAACTGAAATAGCTGCTGGTGATGGGGGAAACCAAAGCACCGTCACTACAAAGATTGAAGCTTTTGGACCCGGACAGACCAGATCTCAGTAGAGGATGGCATTTTATTACAGGGAGCCAGAGTGGTTATCCCAAGCAAAGGACATCGCCAGATGCTGGCTGAACTACACCAGGGTCATCCAGAGGTTTCCAAAATGAAGATGTTGAGAAGTTGTGTCTGGTGACCAGGATTGGATGCAGACGTAGCTACATTGGTGGATCAGTGCTCTGGGTGCCAACAAGGACAAAAATTACTGCCAGTGGCTCCCCCACATTTGTGGGAATGGCCAGGTAAACCCTGAACTTGGTTACACTCCGACTATGCAGCTTCTTTCATGGGCTCAATGTTCTTAGTTATTGTGAACGTCCACTCAATGTGGTTGGACGTGCATAGAATTAATTTGTTAAACATGGGGACAACGATAGAAAAACTGCACGCATCTTCTGCAGTATACGGACTCCCGGAAGTGTTGGTCACAGATAATGGGCCATCTTTCCCAGCAAGAAATTTGAGTATTTCCTAAGGTTGAATGGTATTTGTCATAAGGACAGCTCCACACCATCTATCATCCAAAAGTCTGGCAGAAAGAGCAATCCAAATTTTGAAGGCAGGTAAAGAAGCAGCTACAGCTTCCCTAGATACTAAACTGTCCCGATTCCTGTTTGATTATAGGACCACCCCTCATGCACCTACAGGGATAGCTCCAGCAGAGTTGCTAACGGGGAGAAGACTCCACACCAGGTTAAATTTGATCTTCCCGGACCTGGAGGGAAGGGTGAAACGTAATCAGGAATGCCAGTGCCAGACACAAAACTCCACTTAGCAAAAGAGCCAATTTACTTCTGAGAACGAAGATTGCTGTAGGAACCATGGGAATGGCCCTGCATGGGTAAGAGACATGGTCGACGTGAGATCAGGTCTAGTGATGTGTAAAGTTCAGGTGGTGTGACAGTCCTGAACAAGCATATGGAACATTGCGAACTTGCAAACGGTGTGGGAACAAAATGTGCCTGGCTCCTTGACGGTCTTTCCAACTGTTCCTGAACCTGTGGGTTCTCTTTCTCTGTCAAGCATTGAAGATACCTCGGAATCTAAGGTGGATATGGCAGATGTTGCCACCTCAACACCTTTGCCACCTGAAGAGGAAAAGGAATTTCTTCCGAAAAGCTCCAGGCACAAGAGGTGAGCTACTGTGCATTACACGCCACCCATATCAGAGACAGAGTTGGGCGACCTGACCTGGTGCTAAAATGCCCCAGGACGTGTTACAAAATAAAAGAACTGGCCTATGTTCTTGGACTCAGAGGGAAAGGGATGTAGTGATTGTAACAAGGTCAGCCAAATGGACATCATAGAATATGAGTCCCCTGATTAGGCCTGTTAATCTGGTCCAATCAGGGAGCCCTGGCTGACAGATACAAACAGGAGTGTCAGAGGTTTTGCTCACTCTGAGAGCTGGCTCTAAGGAAGCTGGATCAGTATCAAGAACTCTCCATGTGTAAATAAAGAGTGATTTGATGACAGGATACTGACTTCTGTGGAGTTATCCAAAATTCCTGAATTTTGTCAATGTCCCAATGGATTGGATGAATACAAATATGAGGCCAACATTCAAGAAATGAGGGAGAGAGAAAACAGGGAACTGTAGACCTGTTAACCCATCTTAATTCGTTAGGAAAATATTGGAGTCCATCAAGGAAGTGGCAACAAGGCTCATAAAATATCACACTATGTCATGTCAGAATTAACATGGTTTTATAAACAAGAAGCATGTTTGACAAATCTATCACAGTTTTATTTTTGAGAATGTAACTTTGGGCGTAGGCAAAGCAGAACCAACAGATATAGTATATTTTGATTTTCAAAAGACATTGATAAGGTGCCAGACAAAAAGTTGTTGTGAATGGCCCATGGATTTGAAGGTAAAAATTATCATGGATCCAGATTTGTTATAAGATTGAAATCAGGACGAACAGGTGAAGAGGGCACTCAAACCCTCATTACACTGTTAATCTCAACATTATTGTGCTGATACAGCTTTACTTTGAGGCCTTTCCCTTACTGTTTGATTATCTGTAACTACCAGGCTCAAAAGGGAAATTATACAAAAGAATTTTTTTTAATAAGAGCTTCCAATTCATTGGGTTGGATTTAGGCCATTCTATATGTAATAATCTGCTTTGAAACCTCTGCTCCTATTTTGATAGCTGTGACAAACTGCCCTATAGCATTGGAGACAATTGATAAATAATATTCTAAAACAATTATCAATGTTAAAAAGCAAATGTAAATTCTACCCATCTCCCATAGTTAACAGATCCTTTAAAAAAATCCAGATCTTCACCAAAACCTGATTAGTTCTTCCTTGGGCCATACCTTATTTGTAATACCAAAATTTCATTGGAATTTGTCTGTTGGTTTTTGAAACACATTGTTCACAGGCAACAAGAACAAAAGCATAACTCCTCATCCAGCTTCAGTGATGGTAGTGATCTTTTAATAGCTCTTCAAAGCAAGGGGGACCCTTGCCAATGGGTACAGGGCAGAGGGAATGGAAAGGTTACCTTCAGGTTGGCAGGCTGTTATTGATTAAGTGTCACAGGAATCAATGTTTTGTTGTCAGCTTTTTACTTACTGTATTAATGATATAGAATCATAGAGTCATAAAGATACACAGTACAGAAACAGACCCTTCGGTCCAACTCATCCATGCTGACCGGATTTTTAATAAATTCATTCACAGGATGAGGGCATCGCTGTCTAGGCAACATTTATTGCCCATCCCTAATTGCCCAGAGGGCAGTTAAGAGTCAACAACATTGCTGTAGTTCTGGAGTCACATGTAGGCCAGACCAGGTAAGGATGGCAGTTTCCTTCCCTAAAGGGCATTAGTGAACCAGATGGGTTTTTCTGACAATCGACAATGGATTCACGGTCATCATTGGATTCTTAATTCCAGATATTCATTGAATTCAAATTCCACCACCTGCCATGGCAGGATTTGAACTGGTCCCCAGAATGTTATCTGGGTCTCTGGATTAACAGTCCAGCAATAATACCACTAGGCTATTGCCGCCCCCATATCCTGTACAAATCCAGTCCCATTTGCCCATATCATCCTAAACCTTTCCTATTCGTGTACCCAAGCAGATGCCTTTTAAATGTTGTAATTGCACCAGCCTCTACCACTTCCTCCAGCAGCTCATTCCATACACGCATCACCCTCTGTGTAAATAAATTGCCCCTTAGGTCTCTTTTATATCTTTCCCCTTTCACCTTATACCAATGCTCCCTAGTTTTGGACTCCCCCACCCTGGGGTAAAGGCCCTGTATATTTACCCTTTCCATGCCCCTAATGATCTTATAAACCTCTATAAGGTCACCTCTCAGCCTCCAATGCTCTAGGGAAAATGGTCCCAGCCTATTCAGCCTCTCCCTTTAGCTCAGACCCTCCAACCCCAGCAACTTCCTCGTAAATCTTTTCTGAACTCTTAGTAATTTCACAACCTCCTTCCTATAGCAGGGAGACCAGAATTGTATGCAATACTGCAAAAGTGGCCAAACCAATGTCCTGCCCAGCCGCAACATGACCTCCCAACTCCTTTACTCAATGCACTGACCAATAAATGTAAGCATACCAAATGCCTTCTTCACTATCCTATCTACCTGCAACTCCACTTTCAAGGAACTATGAACCTGCACTCCAAGGTCTCTTTGTTCAGCAATACTTCCCAGGACCTTACCATTAAATGTATAAGTCCTGCCCTGATTTGCTTTTCCAAAATGCAGCACCTCACATTTATCTAAATTAAACTCCATCTACCACTCCTCCGCCCATTGGTCCATCTGATCAAGATCCCATTGTACTCTGAGGTAACCTTCTTTGCTGTCCACTACACCTCCAATTTTAGTGTCTTCTGCAAACTTACTAACCATACCTCCTATGTTCACATCCAAATCATTTATATAAATGACAAAAAGCAGTGGACCCAGCACTGATCCTGTGCTGGCCACAGGTCTCCAGTCTGAAAAGCAACCCTCCACCACCACCCCCTGTCTTCTACCTTTGAGCCAGTTCTGTATCCAAATAGATATAAATTAAATGTACTGTTTCCAAGCTGTTGATATAAATATAGGTGGGAAAACAAGCTGTGAGGAGACTTTGAATAGGTTAAGGGAATGGGAAGAAAGTGACAGATCGAGAATTTGAAATCATAGAGTCATACAGCAAGGAAACAGACCCTTCGGTCCAACCAGTCCATGCCAACCATAATCCCAAACTAAACTAGTCCCGCCTGCCTGCTCCTGGCCTAACCCTCCATACATTTCCTATTCATGAACTTATCCAAATGTCTTTCAAATGTTGTAATTCTGCCCGCGTCTACCACTTCCTCAGGAAGTTCATTCTACACGTGAACCACCCTGTGTAAAAAAGTTTGCCCCTCATGTTTTTTAAAATCTCTCTTCTCACCTTAAAAATATATCCCCTAGTCTTGAAATCCCCCATCCTAGGGAAAAGACAACTACCATTAATTCAATCTGTACCCCTCATTATTTTATAAACTTCTATAAAGTCACCTCTCAACGCTCCAGTGAAATAAATCCCAGCCTATCCAGCCTTTCTTTGTAATTTAGTTTGGTATGAAGAACAGAATAACAATATTTTTTAAATGGTGGGAAACTATTTGTTGTTGGCGTTCAGTCATATTTATATGCTGGTGTACAGAAATACAAAATTAACATGCAGGAACAGCAAGCAATTTGAAAGCAAAATGCTACGTTGACCTTTATTGTTTGTATTTTGAGTACAGGAATGAGGAAAGCTCATTGCAGTTGTACAGAGCATTGGTGAGACTATACCTGGAGTAATTATGTACAAGGTTGGACTCCATACCTGAGAAAATCCTTTGAGGGAATGCAACAAAGATTGATTTTCACTAGATTGAGTCCTAAAATAAGGAGTTGTTTATGAGGACACATTGACTAGACTGGACCTATATTTTCTAGTGATTAGAGATTGAGAAGCGATCTTTTTGGGATACATAGAATTGTGAGAGAGCTTAACAAACTGGTTTCAGTGAAGCTTTTCTCCCAGAAGACTATGCATGTTCTGTCAAGATTGGGATCGATACACTTCTGGACTCTAAAATAATTGAGAAATATGGGGACCATGTGGGAGAATTGAATTGAGGTTAAAGATCAGCCATCATCATTCTGAATGGCACATCAGGATCAAGGTTCTGAAGAAGGGTCACCTGACGCAGAACGTTACCTCTGATTTCTCTCCACAGATGCTGCCAGACCTGCTACCTGAAGAAGAGTAATACCCAAAACATTGACTTCTCCTTTCCTCCAGATGCTGCCTGAGTTCTTCCAGCCTCCTGTTTGTCCACCTTGGATTCCAGCATCTGCAGTTTTTTTGTCTCTGATTCAATTATAACAGCTGAGATGCCCTGAGAAGTGGAGAGGCACTTGAGATTGGGTACCGAGGTCAACCTTGAGGTTATTTATTGACAGGAGAGGTCAGGCGTTGTTTATTCGAGCCAGAGTCCAAGATTAGTTATTGGGGAAAGGGTTACAGTAAAAAGGATTGGGGACACAGTGTAGGATGAAGGAGGCAGACAGTGGAGTACAGAGTGGGTAAGGGATGTGAGGCAGTTAATGAGTTGATGTAACAAGAGAACTGTATAGTGCATGAGGGCTGGATGCTTGTGAGGCACTGCCACCGAGAACAATTGGGTGAGCTGTAGTATTTCTGTTCCTGCATTTCCTATGTTGGGTGCAGAGGACATGAGTGGACCAGACAGTAAGGAGGAATAGAGAAATGTAGCTCAGTGGTGACACCTGGAGGGCAACAGAAGAAATTCGCATCAATTTGGAAAGGAATGCATGCTCGAGCTAGAATGGGAAAGAAGGAAATAAATTGGCGGGGGGGGGGGCGGTGAATGGTTGGAAAGGAAGAGGAGAGGATAAGGTGAAAACATGGAAAAAGTGGAAGGAAAAGACCAGCAAAAATTCTGACTCAATGAAGAACTGATTGAGTCAGAGGTAGGACCAAGTTTAAAAATATGGATCTGGTACAGAT
The DNA here is from genome assembly GCF_021869965.1 of Rhincodon typus. Lineage (NCBI taxonomy): Eukaryota > Metazoa > Chordata > Chondrichthyes > Orectolobiformes > Rhincodontidae > Rhincodon > Rhincodon typus. Next base: position 13,718,426 of record NC_063358.1, on the reverse strand, counting down.
TGAGAGGGGAAATGTGAAGATTACTGACGTTACGCCTCAAATAATCCCACGATTTTCTTAAAGCGACATTGTCACAATGTTGGACACCAATCTGTCACGTAATCATGTAGCAGCTGTTAAGAGCACTTGAAAGTGGAGGGGGAGGAGGTGAAAAGTTTGGAGGCTGATGTCGATGAGGTAGCAGGAGAAAGACTAACAGCAGGAGGGGAAGTGACAGATGGTGGCTGATTTACACACCCACAAGATCAAAATTCTCTCATTTCTTCTTTGCTAACTCAGGCAGAAATTAGGAAGCACAACTTTACTCAACCATTATCAACACAATCCAGAACTGTCTGAATTTAAACCTTTAAATATGAAGTTTTTAGGGGACAGAGTGAATTGACTTGGGGTTCTAATTAACACACCTTGTTATCACAATTCTTACAATACCTGCCCCCTTCTGAAAACTGTCGTAAGCAGCAGCAAAAGTAACAATTACAGGTACATCAACAGGAACAATAATAATTACACTAACAATGACAGGAATAGCAAGTACTCTTATTTACATACTACCCTTGAGCTGGTAAAATGTCCCGAAATGCTTCACAGGAGCATTATTAAACAAAAATCGGGTCAAACCGCATGAGAGTTATTCGGACAGATAGCAAAAGTTTGGATCACAAAGCATGGTTTTGAGCATGATCTTAAAAGTGGCAGAAAAGGTAAGGGAGAGGATTCTAGAGCTTAGGGCCCAGATAGCAAAAGCATAGTCATCAATGATGAAGCGATGAAAGTCAGGGGAGTGCAGGAGGCTGGAAATAAAGGAGCACGGAAATCTTAATGGGTTGGGGGCTGCAGGAGATGGGAGAGGAGGGAGATCGCGGAGAGATTTCAAAACATGAATTAGAATTTTAAAATTGCAATGTTTCCAAACAGTAATGGCAACTACAATAATAACTTACATTTATGGGATTATAATTCTAAAAAGGATCCAGAAGTAGAGCAATAGATGATTGACTTTGGCAGGACTGGTGGAGAGAGCAGTAAATAAAACATACAGTGATTTTATTAATAGGGACATAGAGTACAAAAGCAAGGAGGTGACACTGAATTTGTACAATGTAGGAACAGGAGTAGGCCATTCAGCCTCTCGAACCTGTTCTGTCATTCAATGAGATCATGGCTGATCTGTGGCCTAACCTTATATATCTGTGTTTGGCCCAAATACCTTAATACCTTTGCCAAACAAAATTTATACATTTCAGACTTAAGATTAACAACTGATGTAGCATGAGCTGTTAGATACTTGCTAGTCCTCACCTGGAGTTTTACATTATACGAAAGTTGCAAATACATTGAAGAGAATGCAGAAATGAATTATTAGAATGGTTCCAGGTATGAGAAGCTTCAGATTTGACAATAGATTGAAGAAGTTAGGACTGTTCTCCGTGGAGAGAAGAAGAAAGCTGAGACGAAATCTGATTGAGGTTTTCAAAATCGCGAATCTGCTGGGCAGAGTAAATAGGGCAAAGCTGTTTCCATTTGTAAAAGAAACAAGCGCAAGGGGGCACAGATTTAAAATGATGTGCAAATGAAGCAAGGGTGATGTGACAAAAGTCTTTTTCACATAGCAAGTTGTTAGGGTATGAAATGTACTGTGTGGAAATGTGGTGTAGGCAGGTTCAATTGAGACATTCAAGACGGCATTGTATGTTTTTTTGGATAGTAATATTGTAGAGGGATATAGAGAAAAGGCAAGAGATTGGCAGTAGATAATAAAACCAGACTAGATAATAGAGCTGGTGCAGGCACAATGGGCTAAATGATCTCCTTTCGTATTGTAATAATTCTGTGACTCTGTGTAGAACTGTAAAGTAGTAAAATGTCACAGTTCCTTACAGGAGCTTTCTCAGAAAATACCAATGATGACAGAAGTAAATTTAATAATAGTAACATCCTTCACAAGGCTATCTACTTCCATCTTTGCAGCATTGCTCCATTCCACCCTTGCTTCAGCTTATCTGCTGCTGAAATCATATTTCCTTTCGTTGTCACCTCTAAGCTTATTTACATCAATACTCTTGGGCCTGGCCTCTCATCTTCCACCCTCCACACACTTGAGACCATCTAAAGCTTTGTCGCCTGTAGCCTAATTTGTTGTGTAATGGCTTCAGGACCTTGGAGCAACCGGGTGATAATGTCACAGAGCTGCATATCACAGTGTGGGCAGTGTTAGAATAACAAAAACTAGAACGACTGTGTGAGCACATGTGCATGAACACACACAGATAGATTAGTCCTTCCTTAATACAGCTGTAAGTCAGAACCTGGTATATCTGAGATTACCATGTACAGCTGTATTTAGTATTAATGTATAGTAAACAGTGTTACTTTGAAGTCTAAACCAGATGATTGTTCTTGACTTTGCCTTCTCCTTGATCAGTCTGCTATGAATCCAACTCTATTTTTACAACCTCTTCCAGCCTCACAATTCTCCACAATCTCCTAGACTTCTGCACATCTTCAATTTTATTTACTGTACCTTTTGGTGGTGGTCTCATCATCTATCTGTTCCTCCCTACACATGTCCAGCTCTCATTTCTCCTTTAAAATAGAACCTTTTGACTAGGCTTTCAGTCATCTGAATTAATTTCACCTGAAGAAGTTCCAAATCAATTTTTATTTAATAATGCTCCTAGTTAGCTTCTTAGGGTGTTTTAGTAAATTGAAGGTGCTGTATAACTGTAGGTTGTTGTTGTAACAGCAACAGTAATAATAATTGCAATAAATCAGTCTCTTACTGACCCTGAACAGCAAGTCTCTTATGCTTTGAACCTCTGCCAGTAAAATGCTATTGACCTTCTTCCTATCTCTGCTGTTGCTCCTCTTGTGCTTCCATTGCCTCTTTAAGCAGCTGCAGATTCTGTACCAGTTGCACATTAGCAATCCCCAAGGCTGCTGTGCTACTATTCAAAGAAGAATGGGGAGCTTTCCTGATCAACATTATGAAAAACTGATTAATCGATATTTCGTCTCAATGCAGTTTTGATATATTTGACGTATTTCTGTTGTTCCTCTTTAAACTGCAGGAACAGTGTTGTTGGATATGTCTGAAACGTGTTGGAGTGTGATACAGGACATTACAATTAAAAGGAAATACTGGATGCTGGAAATCTAAAATAAAAAGAGAAAAAGGTGGAGAAGCTCAGCAGCCTTTGTAGAGAGGGAGAATTAAAGCTTCATAAGACTATTTTTCGTGTTTGCCCTTTTAAAGTTGCAATGCAGTTATCCACCAGAAGAGGGTAGTATTTACATATTGTATGTAATAACGATCTGTACAGAATGAATACATTTGAATTGTTTAATTAATAATTAAAAACGACTAATGGAATAGTCAGCCTTTATCACAAAAGAGCTGGAATACAAAGTGATAGAAATTATAATTCCCTCATATAAAGCACTAATTATTCCCCATTTCTAATGTTGCATAATTCTGAGCACACACCTCAATGCCAATATATTTTTCTTGGAGAGGATGAAGCACCAGAATTATACTAGGGTTAGAAGGATAAAATCAAGAGCATAGATTGCTTTGAGTAGATTTATATTCTCTTGAATATCAAAGACCTAAGGGGTGATGTAATTGAGATCATGAGGTCATAGAGTCATGGAGTCATACAGCATGGAAACAGACCCTTCAGACCAACCAGTCCATGCCCGCCAATCTAAACTAGTCCCACCTGCCTGTGCTTGGCCCATATCCCTCCAAATATTTCTATTTATGTACTTATCCAAATATCTTTTCAATGTTGTAACTGTACCCTCATTCACCACTTCCTGTGTAAATGTACACATGTGTAAAAAAGTTGCCTCCTTTCTAAATCTTTCTCCTCTCACCTTAAAAATACAGTCCCAGTCTTGAAATCCTCCAGGAACAGACACCTGCCATTCACCTCATCTATACTCCTCATGATTTTATAAACCTCTACAAGATCACCCCTTAACCTCCAATGGTCCAATGAAAAAGTTCCAGCCTATCCAGTCTCTCCTCACAATCCAAACCCTCCATTCCTGGCAACATCTTGGTAAATCTTTTCTGAATACTCTCCAGCTTAATACTATCCTTCCTATAGAAGGGCAACCAGAACTGGACACAGTACTCCAGAAGAAGCCTTACCAAAGCCCCGTACAACATCAATATGGCATGCCAACGCCTATACTCAAAGGTCAGAGCAATGAAGGCAAGCATCCTAAATGCCTTCTTAACCCTACATGTGACGCAGACTTCAAAGAATAATATACCCCTATGTTTCTCTGTTCTACAACACTACCCAAGACCCTACTTTTAATTGTATAAGTCCTGTCCTTGTTTGTTTTACCAAAATGCAATACGTCGTATTTATCCGAATTAAACTCCATTTGTCACCTGTCAGCCCATTGACCCAGTGTTGGTCTGCAGACCAATTAGTTTCCCTACCACCTTTTCCCGTAATGATAGTTACTATTATTTTCTCCTACCTTCTGCCCCTTAATTTAGTAACTTTGGAATGTTATTAGTGTCCTCTACTGTGAAGACTGATGTAAAGTAGTTAGTCATTCCTCTGCCATTTTCTGGTTCCTCAATACTATTTCACCTGCCTCATTCTCCAAAGGCCCTTAGTTCACTATGGCCAATCTCTTTCTTTTCATACAGCTGTTTGAAATGTTTAAAGGAGTTGGTAAAGAAATTATTCTCTGAGTTGGGGGAAGAGCTCAGAAAAATAGGGGTAACCATTAAATTAGAGCTAGGCCATTCCAAAGAAAAACCAGCAAGCAGCCCTTCACACAGAGTCACAGAATTGTTCAAGCATGCAAGGAGACCGAGTCCCGCAGTGGAGCGGAGCGAACGGGCCGAGTCCCATGGCGGCAGTGGAGTGAGTCTTGGATGGAAGCCGGCACGTGGAGGCAGCATGGCCTCATGTTCTGGGGCCTGTGGGTATGGACTGGAACTTCAGTACTTATTGTCACTTATTTTCATTCTTGACTTTTTCAGCTGTTCCCATGCTAATCTATATTTTTTTTAATTCTGTAACAACACTATTTGTTTTTTACTCTGTAACTATACTTAAAAGTATCTGTACTTAGGTCCTCTGTACCTAAGATGGTGCTGAAAGGCGACATTAGAAACTTTTCACTGCACTCATTCAAGTGCATGGGACAATAAAGGCTATTCTATTCTGGAACCTCTTCAGTCCATTTGGTGTAGGAACACGCACAATGTTGTTAGAGAGGGAATTCCAGGTTTGACTCAGCAGCACAATTATATATTTCCAAGTCAGGGAGGAGTGTGACTTGGAGGGGTCTTACAGGTAGTGTTGTTCCCATGCATTGGCTGTCTTTGTCTTTCTGAGTGGTAGTGACTTTGGATTTAGAATGTGCTCTCTAAGGAACTTTGGTGAATTTTTGCAGTGCATTTTGCAGATTGCACACACTGCTGCTGCTGTGTGCCAGTGGTGCAGGGAGTGAATATTTGTGGATGTGGTGCCAATCAAGCAGGTTTCTTTGTGCTGGATGGTGTTAAAGTTCCTGAGTATTGTTGGAGTTGTCCTCAGCCAAGCAAGTGGGAGTATTCCATCACACTTTTGACTTGTGCCTTGTGGAGTCAGTAGGTAAGTGACTCCCTACGGATTCCGAGCCTCTGTCCTGCTCTTGTAGCCACAATATTTATATTCAGTTCAGTTTGTGGTCAATGGTTAATCCCCAGGATGCCTTTGAGAAAATACATACCAGATCACAGTGACTCATTGTGTAAAAAAAATTTTTCCTTATATATCCTCTGCTGCCAACTACCTTAAATCTGTTACTTTGGTTACTGATTGTCTTGCCCCTAGAAACAATTTCTCGTTATTTACAATAGCAAAACTCTTCATAATTTTGAACCAGTCTATTAGTCCTCAACTTATCTTCTCTGGTCAAGGGGAAAACAGGCAAATCATAAAGTCATACAGCATTGAAACAGACCCTTTGGTCCAACCAGTCCGTGCCAACCATAATCCCAAACTAAACTAGTCCCACCTGCCTGCTCCCGGTCCATATCCCTCCTAACATTCTCTATTCATGTACTTATCAAAATGCCTTTTAAACGTCCTCTGGAGGTTTACTCCACACACAAACCACCCTCTATGTGGAAAATTTGTCCCTCATGACTTCTGTAAATTTCACTCCTCTCACCTTAAAAACGTGGCCCCTAGTCTCAAAATCCCCTTCCTGGGGAAAAGACAACAACCATTAACCCTATCCATACCCCTTTTTTTTTTATAAACTTCTATAGGTTCGCCTTTTAACCTCTTATGCTCCAGTGAAAAAGCCCCAGCCTATTTAGCCTTTCTTTGTAACTCAAACCTTCCATACCCAACAACATCCTGGTAAATCTTTTCTGAACACTCTCCAGCTTAATAATATCCTTCCTTTAACTGGGCGACCAGAATTGGACACAGTATTGATGAAGAGGCCTCACCAATGACCTGTACAACCTGAACATGACGTTCCACCTCCTATACTCAAAGGACTGAGCAATGAAGGCAAGTGTGCCAAATGCCTTTTTAACCACCCTGTCTATATGTGTCGCAAACTTCAAAGAATTATGTACCTTAACCCCTAGGTGTCTGTTCTACAACATTACCCAAGGCCACACAATTAATTGTATAAGCCCTATGTTCCTCATTCCTGTCAGTATTCTATTAAGTCCTTTTCTCAGCCTCTGTAAGGCCTTAACGTCCTTCCTAAAGCAAATCATCTAGAATTCAACACAACACTCCAGCTGGGCCCTAACTGTGTCTTGCAACTCAAGCTCCTTCTTCAATCAAAACTGCAAACTCACATGGTCTACAAAGACTCTTGATTTAAAAAGAAAAATGTACATTACATCTCAATTTATGCAAAAATGAGATGTGTAAGCTATTGACAGGATCATAACTATTCCTTCCTTCCAAAGGATAGTCTACAAACAGCAAAGACAATTAAGGGAGAATCATCCATGATGGAAGCCCTTACACAGATGGAGAAGGCAGAGTGACACCCAGTGGGAGGGGGAAGACAAGGTGCAAGCTGAGGTGCCAAGAGAAGGTAATGAAATGTTATCATAGGTGGTCTTTGCCTTACACAGTTTGTGAAGGAATCCATTTTCTGGATATCCAGTTGTATCAGAGAAAACAGCATTCTCTGAGAATGTAGCATTCAGAGTACGCTCAGTTCCAGCATTTACTGGATAGTAACATTTTAATTCTGCCCTGCAATCGCAGGAGTCCTTATTGCCAGTTTTTTTTTAATATATCACACAGGACAGTTGGGTCATGGAAGAACACTTCAAAAATTTACAGACAGGGATTAAAGGACAGTCAGTAATGGAACAGAAATTTGTCCTCCATGTTAGAAGAGCTGGTTTGTAGGGAAGGTAACTGAATTACACCAAATCTGTGTAGTTGAGGACCCAGGGAAAAGGAAAGATTATACTTGGTGAAGCTAGCTGTGAGGGCTAGAAGAAGCTGCAAGCGTTAATACTTCAGTGCAGCTGAGAGTGGGGATTAAAAAGCCACAAGCTGTGTCTGAGCTAAGCAAGATTAGACCTAAAGAAATACATAGTAAAGTTTTAGCTTAGTGAAGCTAGCTGCCAGCAGAAAGCTGGAGTATGTGATATCTATGACAGCAACAACTTCAAGACATCAGTGGCTGCCAGACTAATGCTTTACAGTGGCCCTGAGGGCCTGACTAAACATTTCATTTTCACTGGATTTGCATGACCTATGCAGCCAGCTGTGCGCCCAGGAACTGCCAGGTACTGGCACTGATATTACTGTCTTTCCAGAGACTTATTCCTTTAAGCCCTATCCAAGCCCATGACATAAAGGAGCTTTTGGATCCCTGTTATTGCAAGTAAAGGGCCCAGGACCTGGCTTCCCTCAGACGGGAGTCACCTCATTCTCATACCATTTGACCTCATCCAACTCAAAGAGTATCTTGCAGGAATCCAATTCTGAATCTGTTTTGGCAGCTCACTCCAGAACTGTCAATTGACTCTGGGATGCTTGCCTTTCATGGCTGTGGTACCTTCAATATGTGCAACCTCTGACAGAGGGGTGTAGTGATGGGAAGTTGAGAAGGGAGGAAATGAAGGGAGACCAGGGCTCAGTCTCAATTGAAAACTGCAACATCATCTCAGCTGAGCAAAATTTGGAAACACTGAAACAATACAGACACAATTTCTGTTTCAGCAGCCCAGTTTTTCCGAGGTGGTGAGAAATTTATTGGTAATACAGACAATAAGTCGGAGTTCCTAACCTAGGGAAGCAGCATTCAGATTTGCACGTGAGCCCCAACTGAGAAAACCTGAACTCCAGTCCTGTTGAGTGAAGTGCAGCATGTTTGATAAGCATTCTGCCTTAGGGACATTCCGATTGTCACATCTGTTTTGGTTGGTTTGAAATACAATGTTCTCTGAAGCGTATGTAGGGCAGCTCTTGAGCCACAGGCCTGTACTGGTATAAATACAAATCTATAATGGCAATAACATCAGCTGTTATGTAACTTGCATTTTAGTGTTGTTGGCAGTTTTCCAAACAGTTGCCCATGAGTTCATGTAGATATTGACCCTGAGAACCCGTCAAAGCAAATAAATAACACAACAGTGACTATGAGGTATCGGGTGTGGCTTATGGTATTTACAAAAACTCCTAATCCCAGTGTCAATTAATTTAATGAGTTCAGATTTGTTATGTTCATTCTTCAATTGAAGTGTGAAAATTCTGGCATTAACAAGACTGATTTTCTGTGCATCTTCAGACTTGGATAGCCTGGAGCAATGCAGTTGAATGAGCTGGGAGGTAATTAAATGATTGAATTACTTATTTCATCCCAAAATTCCAGGCACAAGCCAATTTTAGTCGAGTATTGAGGCATTTCATTCTGATATAAAAGCACCATGTTAAAAAGCTTATTTGCATAGCAAGGTTGAGAGAAAATGTATTTGCCTCACAACTGAGAGCAATTCTTAAATGAAATTTAACCCAGACAAGAAAAAAGCTCATATTGTCCGTCCCATTGCCTCCAACCCCGATCTGTCAGGAAGGGACACTAGTGAACTCCCTCAATTCGTCAATAGGGGTCACTGATGTATGTGCTCACTAGCACCACTCACTGGCAGAGATTAGGGCTACAGCAGTCACAACTTCCAATTTTGCAGACATACACAGTTAATGTTACAGCAGCTCCTTGGGATGCTGTGCTTATTATCTATTAATTATACATATACTATCTATTAATTACACATTTGTTACAGGATCCTTAAATAAACTGCTTGCAGTCTTTCCCAAATGTAAGGCAAACAAATACAAAATACATTATGACATAAGCCAGGGCACATTTATTTGTCATAGGGCCATTTGACAGGATTTTTCATTCTGACCTAGTCTGACAGCTAGTTTTAAATAGTTCAGTTTGTCTGATGATTAGGGTTGCCACCTCTGAGTGGATATGTACCTGGAGGTTTCACCACATGATCTCCCTCCTCCAAGTGCCCCATCCAAACAAATATCATTTCCTCCATCTCGGAATTCTTGTACCCAATAAAGAGATGTTCAAAGAAAATTAATACCCCTCAGATTATCACCAAATTTATCCACCACAGAATCCAGGAGACTACCTTTAAATCTTGGAGACACGAAATGTTCCAGAAGGGCCAGCAACACCAATGATACAACACATCAACCTTTAATTTCTAAGCTATTCCTAAATATTGAAAATATGCTGATTGGGGATATGGTGCTTTACAGAGATGAGTTCAAACTACAAACCCTCCTTTCCCAGCAACCCAGAGCTTGAACCCAGCAATCAGGTGGATCACAGAGATAAAAAGATCTGGTATTACAACTGATGGAGTATACAGGCCACATGAGCTTGGGTGACGCTTGACTCTGAATACTTAAACTTGCAATGATCATATTTGCTATCTGTATAAACTTTGCTAAGATATTCCATGTGTAACTTGATTGCTGCTTGACTATGTTAAAACCTTGTACTGAACTTCAGTCAACATTCTCTCTGAAAAAAAATAGTAATACACAAACTGATTGTTTGAAGCAGTAGCAAAAATTTTCACTATCCCATTGACTCCCTTCAGAAGGAGGGGAAGCATCGTTACATTAACCATTCATTTTAACTCCTCTTAATGTAGCTTGTCTATTCAGATAGAATGCAGAGAGGGGACCACTTTATATTTTGGGAATCATATTCTGATTTTCCAGATGAGAGTCTGGAAAGAAGCCACATGGAATCACACACTTAGTCTGGTTCATGGGGTTTCCATTTCCTATTTGTCCATTATTCACTTTGGGGCAGTTCATTCCTCTGCTCTGATGCTTCTGTTCCAAACATTGCCATGGTTTCAGCTGCTTCAGTCATTCTTCTGGTGCCAAAGGAGGATAAACCGATACCTCCTACAGCAAGGAGCAGTGCAGAGAAGTTAATGAGTCGGTCAGTACTCTGAACTGTGGCCTCACCCGCAAGTTGCATCTGTGCAAAGCAGAAAACCACCAGTAAATGAGATGCCATAATTTCCCAAAAACTCCCTCTCCTTTCCAGACCAAGGAAGAACATTCCCCACTTGCCAGTTCTTTGCTAACAATTCCTATTTCCAAATATCTTTAGATAATCTTGATGAATTTCAACCTATCCCCAAAGCTTCGTCCATGTTATGAGCTGTTGACATTTTCAACTTGTAAATCGATACTTGTCATTTTAAAAACATTTCTTTCTGAAAATTTCCCTTCAGTTGTGACTCTCTTACACCCTCTACAAATATTTCTAATACCTTATCACCTTCCTTTGTAATGTAGAGAGATTCTTAAACAGCTGATATTACTTCCTTCTCAAGTGTAAAGTGGTTCCTTTATCCTTTGAGAGAGATAGTAGGAACTGCCGATGCTGGAGAATCTGAGATAACAAGGTGTAGAGCTGGATGAACACAGCAGGCCAAGCAGCATCAGAGGAGCAGGAAAGCTGATGTTTTGAAGGGTCCAGACCCGAAACATCAGTTTTCCTGCTCCTCTGATGCTGCTTGGCCTGCTGTGTTCATCCAGCTCTACACCTTGTTATCTCCTTTATCCTTTGACTATTTTGTTTATTTTCATTTCTTTTTAATGAGTTGTTCATGCTCCCTTTTGGTTTTCCTTCTGTTTTCTTCTACACTATGACTATTTAACTCTTGTTTTAAGACTCATTGTCCTCATAATCTATGAATCCCAGGCTTTGGCAATGCTTCTATAGCTGTAGGAGTGTATTTATCGTATGACTTTGCTGTCTCCTATTTAAATGTCCCCCTCCCTTTGTCCACTGTTGACTTGCCATTCTTCCTGGTCTGGGTCCTGTGTTCTCCCACTGACCTACCTCATTATCTCAGTGAGCAGGTTACTCAATTACTCCTTCCATCACTTCACTGAGGGCCATAAGGAGACTGAAGGTCTGAGGTTTGGCCAAATTGGATTTTTCTTGTTTTTTGATTTTGGTTAGGCCATGCTGGGCAATCTTCTTATTGTCAGGTAGATTCCAGTCTCAGAACCATAGTGGAACAGCTTGGGTCAGGGGAAGGACGAGCTCAGGTCCAGAACTACTGACAAGTCTTGGTTAATGAGGTGTAGAGCTGAATGAACACAGCAGGTCAAGCAACATTAGAGGAATCTGATGCTGCTTGGCCTGCTGTGTTCACTCAGCTGTACACCTTGTTATCTCAGATTCTCCAGCATCAGCAGTACCTACTATCTCTGACAAGTCTTGGTGTTGCCCAGAGGTCTCAGCCATGGAATGACATCAGTTATTTGGGGGACACTGGTTTTCAAGGTGGGAGTCCGGAAAGAAGCCAAGTGGAATCACACACTTAGTCTGGTTCTTGGGGTTTCCATTTCCTATGATCTGCCTGATGTTTACCATCATTCTCAAGTAGATGGTGGATCATTGCTCAGTTGGTTGAGGTCTGCTGCTTACCTGAAGGTAAGTTTACCTGGCACAGCTTTATACACTCCGTACTCTGCATTGTCAGCACTATGGTACAACATTTTCCTCCATTACAACTGTGACTACACTTTTAAAGTATTTAATTGGGAGTGAATGGGATAGTGATGGAGGGTTGCAGGAAGGGTCAGCAGAACAGATTCTTATCACCAGGATTTTCTTGTGATTTTCCCAGGAAAATGTGTTATGGACCATACTAAACACTGAGCATAGCTTCGTAAGGGTTAAAAACTAAACCACATGAGCCAGAAACAATGATGCAGTTTGGCAGTTGGGATGTTGGTTTTAATATTTAATTTGTTCCTTATATAACGGCCGCTGATTTTAATCCATTGAGATTCCAAATCAGTGAAGTGAATGTACAAAAACATCCAGCTGTCACTGCAGGCCAAGTGAAAGAATCTAGCAAAAAAAAATGCCACTACCCTCCGTCTGTCAACAACCTCCCCGCACACCATCCCCCCACCATTGGTTCTGCCCTTCCCCCTCAGTACTTGCCTCTCTACTACCAGGATTTTCTAAAATTCCATGAATGATTCTAATTTCCGCTCCCTGCATCCCTTGTCCACTGTAACTCTGGCTGTTGTTAGTGCCACGGGTACTGGGAACATGACAATGCTTCAGTTAACAGGGATTTGCATGCAGCGAGTGTCAGGAGTTAGCTAAGCCTGTTTGTGACCACTGCATCCACACTTCACCCCCTCCATTAAAATCTTTGGAGAAAGTCATCTGGCATGATGTTCCTGACCTGAATAAGGAAACGGGAAAGGTCATGGCCTGGGAATAATTGGAATTTTCCAGCCAACGGCCACAGCCATGGTAGACTAAATGACTTCCTTCTTATTATTAAATTCCTGGTCAGGGCTGAATCAGGATATTGCAACAAAGATGATGATTATGTTGCCAAGTTATCGTCAGCATTTCGGTTGGGGGCAGGGGGACCATTGTGCTGTTTAGTCACCCCTCGTGACAAATGTGCACCCTGGTACTGGCTAAGGGTCAGGAGCCACTGTCATGCTGTTCCTGGTGAGTTGATTTGCGAATATACTCACTGTTACTTTCACACAAGAATGCAAAGGATTTAAGTGAGTGAGTGGTGGCGTGAACTAAAGCCCAGCATATTCAGGAATCATAATTGATTGATGGAAAGAGGTAAAAACACTGAAGTGGGGTGAAGGGAGAGAAATGCAAACAGATAGGCAGGAAAGAAGGGAGAGAAGGAGCAAGATCAAAAGGGAGAGGAGGTAAGAGAGAAATGGAAAGATTTATATAGAGAAAGGAACTAGAGGGAGGAGGAGTGAAAATGATGAAAGAGCAAGAGGAAGAGAAGAGGAGCAGGTGATGCACAGACAGAGAGACACTGACTGTTCTGTAACCCTGATGATCACAGGCATGTTGGATAAAGAGGTATTTAATAGAATGTGATACTGGGTCATTGACTGGTTACAGCCCCAGAAAACAAATGCCTATTTGAGACAGTAGATTTGAAGATCAGCTGTAACAAAGTCCATCCAATCTTCAGTTTAAAGATTTAAATAGAGGAAAGATGAAATTTTTATCCAAAAAACTTCATCAGTTAAGCAGTTTCATCTGCACAAACTGATATCTTGTTAGTGACTGTGAATTAATTTCAATGCATGTTAATGTCATGCTGTATTACTGACTATTTTACATACAATTTACAAATCAAACTAGTCATTCAATCTAAATTTTTTTTATGCTTCCCTTTCACTTTATTTAATTTCATTGTTTGGCGTATCCTCCTGAATTCCTTATTGGATTTCTTAAGTCTTATTTGTTATCTATAATGTAAAATATATATTTCTACATTGACCAATCAGATCATCCATTAGTCATGTCTTTTCTAGAGAAAACCATTCAAGCTGTTTAATTTTTTTCTGGTAGTTGCAGTCTCTCAGTACCTTATATTTATTTTATGTTATATTATATCCTATATTTTTGCTTTGCAATTTCTCCATCCTTTCTACATTCATTTTGTAACATAACAATCAGAACTGTACACAGTGTTCCTTACACTCCTAACAAAGGTCCCTTGTTTAAGATAGAATTGAAAAACAGGGAACCTATTCCACAAATAAAAGTACCCCAGTACTTTCTTTGTTTTTTGCCCTGTAAAGCAGAGTTATTACTTTTAGTCATGTAAATCTGTATCCTGGATCCCCTTGCTCCTCTAGTCCACTTAGGCCCTTCTTTCCCAAAGAAACTTGGCCTCCACATTCTTCTTTAACAAAATGCATGACCTCACACTTACTTGTATTGAATTTAATTTGCCAATTACAGACCCATTCAGCAAGATAATTGATATTTTCATGCATATTGTCCCAAGTTTCATTAGTATTTACCATAATCCAAAATTTGAGGTAACCTTCAAATTTTAAAATTGTCCTTCCAATTTCTGAATGCGTATCCTCATTGTAAATGGTAAGCAACAAAGGTCCCAGCACTAATCCCTGTAGAACACCACTTTCCACCTTTTGCCAGTCTAAGTAACTACTTCTGACCCCTTATTTTTGGATTTGTATCTGGCTGGCTATCCACTCCTGCTAATAGTCCCCTCACATAAGTCAGCTATACAAAGTAAAGGTCGCCATAATCCCAGAGGACAACTGTCTCATTAGAGAGTGAGAGATGACCAGTGGTGAGTTTAACCCAAGTGTCACCACACCATAGCCGAGGGCAAGGTTGAGAAGGTGGGATCTTCATGGTAGATTCAGCCAGGACGGAAATTGAACCCATGCTGTTGGTGTCACTTTGATCACAAACCAGCCATCCAGCTAACTGAGCTAGCTGACACTCAAAGGTCATTTGAAACCCAAATACATTACATTTACTGCTTTACCCTCATCTCTACTTTCAGTTGCTTCACACTGTGTTATTGTCTGAATGTCACAGCGTGTTACCATGCAAAGACCACTGCTTGTAATTGTTTGAATGCCACTGCATGTAATCCTGCGTCTTTCCCTGCATATTCCCCAATTTAATTAAGGAAGTTCTACTAACCTGTAATAGCCGGAAATAATTGGGAGTTAATCTGTTCAGTCGAAGTATCATGTCCGAAGGCAACATAAGAATGGCACTTGGTTATAACAAAAGCAGCGTGCAATTCAAATATTCCTAGTATGAGAGGAAGACTCCACGCTATTGGCAGTGCAGTTACATCCCAGTAAGATGACTGGTCCTGCCTGATGGAGTAGAGTGTAGCACAGCCTCCGATCTGACTGGATGCTTATGATGACTAGCTGTAAAGAGCTTTTTATACCACGCTTCTTGCACTCGGTGATGTCATTGAGCTGTTGAGCCGTCTGTCAAAAGGCATCAGCGTTATATGTTCAGGATATGTATTCGCTTCACCAAGTCCCAGACGCAGACGCATCAACTCTCTCTGTGATCACTGCACTGACAGGACCTGCCTTGGGCTGAATGAAAACAATACAGCTTCAGCAATGTCCCCAACCTCAATATGCCCTGCCAGAAAACTTAGGACTTTCGGGATGGCCCATCTGTTTGGCTTTCCCCCTTCAGTCCCTAGTTAACTGCACTCACCCCACTGTTATTCCACTGGTATCACCACTTGCCATTGCCCCCAGTGCCTCAGTCCTCAGATACCAGCACACTTCCCCAAACCTTGTAACCAGCACTCACTTTTACCCCTTTCTCCTCTGCTCCCAGCACTCAACCTTGTCCCGGATACCAACACTCACCCCACCCTTCACACCTTAGGTTGCCAGCATTTACCCTCAAACTCCAGTCACCAGCACTTATCCCTTCTCTTTACCTGTCCCTATTCCAGAAACCAGGGAGGTGATGGTGTAGTGATAATGCCATTAGACTTATAATCAGAACACCAGGCTCATGCTCTGTGGAACATACACCCACCATGGTAGATGGGAAACTGGAATTCAATAAGAATCCGGAACTAAAATGTTTGTCTAATGGCAACCATATAACCATTGTTGGTTGACCAAAAAAACCCTTATGCCCTTGACTGATGTCCTTTAGAGAAGGAAATTGCCGTTCTTACTTGGTTTGGCCTACACGTGACTCCAGACCTACAGCAATGTAATTGACTCTTAACTGTCCTGCAAGCAATTAGGGATGGGCAATAAACATTAGGCTAGCCAGCAACACTCACATCCCATGAACAAATTTTTTAAAAATCTCAAACCTCTCCCTCCCCCCAGTCCCCACATACTGATACTTAGCCACGCTTTCAGTTCTTTAATCATCTGCATTCACCTCTGTCCCAGCTCTTCACCCAATTGTCAGCAATCAAATGCTACCCCCAGTTATCAGCAATTGTGCATGCCCCTGCCTCCTTTCAGTTTGAACATTGTGTAACCAAAATAGTTGACTGCACCAGTGATGGTCCAGCTATCGTCAAATTAAAGCAATTGAAATTCAGGACATGTTGAAACAGATGCTTCAAAGCAACATTTAGGAACGATAAAATGCTGGGAAAAGGTGGAGAGGTAGGTCTCTAAATTAATGATGATATTAGCAAAATAGGGCGGGATTTTCTAAGTTTGGGAAACAAGGATATGAAAGTGGTTTGAGCAGAGAAGTGAAATGACAAAGGCAAGAAGTGACTTGTGGGAGTGGTGTTTTGGACCCTTAATAGTAATCACATTCTAGGATGGAATATAAGGGAAGCAATAATGGGAGCTGGTCTAAAGCATATAGTAACAATCACCACGACTTTTATGTTCTTACAGACTGGAAAGATTAGATGGGTTAAAGTAGCCTTGATGCAGAGTTCACAGAATATTTTGGGATACTTTCTCATAACTTCACATGCTGGAGCCAACCAGGGAACAGGTTGTATTGGTGCTACAGACTATATTAATTAGTGAAAGTACTCCCTAAGTAGCAGTAATCATATGATTGAATTATACATTCAGTTTGAGGGATAGAGCTGTGGATCAAAACTAGTATTTTAAATTTAAATAAGGGTCATTAAGAAGGCTTAAAAGCAGAGTTAGCTAATGAAAACTGGCAAATTAGAATAAGGGACGGGTCAGAGATGCAGTGGCAGACTTGTTTTTTAAAAAATTGATTAATAGGATGTGGGAGTTACCAAGCCAGCATTTCTTGCCTAACCCCAACTGCCCTGGAGAAGATAATGGTGAGCTTCTTTCTTAAACCACTGTGGTCTTGGGGTCCACAATGCTGTTAGGAAGGGAGTTTCAGGATTTTGACCCAGTGACATTGAAGGAATAGCAATGTAGTTCCAAGTCAGGATATTGTGTAGCTTGGAGAGGAACTTTCAGGTGATGGTTTTTATATGCATTTGCTGGGCTTGCCCTACTAGATGGTAAAGATTAAAGGTTTAGAAGGTATGTTAAAGGAGCCCTTGGTGAGTTGCTCCAGAGCAATTTGTAGGTGCTGCATACTGCTAATATTGTATGTCATTGGTAAAGGGAGTAATGATTGAAGGTGATGGATGGGGTCCCAATCAAGCAGGCTGCCATTGAATGTCAAGGCACAATGGTTAGCTTCTGTCGTGTTGGAGAAGGTTATTGCTTGGGACTTGTGTGGAGCAAATGTTACTCACCGCTATTAGTCCAACACTGGATGTTGTTCAGGTCTTGCTGATTGCTTCAGTATCTCAGGGCAAGTAATTGATGAAGCAGCTGAATGAAGATGTTGGCCCTAGGACACTATCCTGACACACTCCAGCAGTGATGACAAGTTACAGGCAGAAGCTTGTAGAAAAGGAGATTGAGAATAGGTAGCCATCCTCCAATTCTTTGTTACTTCTCTGCAAAGAGAAAGGATCTTGGCTTTGTAAAGGTCTGGAGGCTTGTCACACTGATAATCCCTGACCCACCCAACTGTCCTGATTGTTTTTTGAATCGACAGGCTATCACTGGGCAAAGCTGCCCTAAACATATAGCCACAGTGATGCTGAGTCTTCAGCATCTTCCTCACAGCTTGAGCAGACAGCAGTGTCAATACAACTCACAGTGAAATGTTAACTAATTTTAAAACTGTGATATCTCTTTTCATAGTCCTTGGTTTAAAGCAGTATCCTATCCCACTTTGGTCCACAATCTAAAATAAAGTAAAATTTTAAAAATGTATGTAGGTAAGTAAGTTGTGAAGAAGTTACAAAGGAATATAGATAGGTTAAGTGAATGGACAATGATCTGATAAATGGAGTATAATGTGGGAATATGAAATTGTCCATTTTGGCAAAAAGAATTAAAAAAACATTTAATCCAAATGGTGAGAAATTGCAGAGGGATCTGGGTGTGTTTGTTCATTAATCACAAAAGGCTTATATGCAGATACAGCAAGCAATTAGGGAAATTGGTAGAATGTTATTAAATTCAATTTCCCTTGTAATGAACAAAGTAGAGAGGTTTTGTTTCAATTTTACACAGCATTGGCGAGACAACATCTGCAGTATTATGTAAGTTATTTAAAGAAGAATGTAAATACATTCGAAACTGTCCAAAGAAGGTTTACTAGACTAATACTTGGAAGAGGCGCCTTTTCTTTTGAGGAAAAGTTGGACAAGCTAGGCTTTTATCCGATGGATTTCAGAAGAGTAAGCGATGACTTAATTGAAACACGAAAGATACAGAAGGATTGTGATAGTGCGCTTGTGAAAAGAATATTCCCTGTTGCAGGAGGATCGAGAACTAGGGGTCACTGTTTAAGAATGTGAAGTCACCCATTGAAGACAGATGAGGTAAAAATATTTTCTTACAGAAGATTGAGTGTGTTTGGATCACATCCTCAAAAGGTAGAGCTTTTGCACATTTTTACAGAAGAATTAAATTATTGAAAAGAAGTGAAAACTTATTAGGGTAGGCAAAAACACGGAGCAATCAGATCGCTTCAAGACTTTACTGAATGGCATAGCAGACTTGAGGGCCAAGTGACTTCTGCAGCAATTTGTATGATTGTAGGTAAAATGGAGTTGTCAGTGGGTGGGGGAGTTGCTCTGTAGACAGTCAGATTTCTCTTTTGTCCACAGTTCCAGAAGCCTACTCCCAAATCTGACATGGGAAAATATAAAATAAAAACGAGGAATGAAGCAAGATGATGGCCTCATTCATACAACTATTGCCCAGGAGAGTCGATGACCTAGTGGTATTATCGCTGGTCTGTTAATCCAAAGACCCAGATAATGTCCTGGGGACCTAGGTTCAAATCCTGCCATGGCAGATAGTAGAATTTGAATTCAATAAATTTCTGGAATTAAGAGTCTAATGGTGACCGTGAATCCATTGTTGATTGTTGGGGAAAAACCTATCTGGTTCTCTAATGCCCTTTAGGGAAGGAAACTGCATCCTTACCTGGTCTGGCCTACATGTGACTCCAGATCCATGGCAATGTGGTTGACTCTTAACTGCCCTCTGGGCAATTAGGGATAGGCAATGAATGCTGCCTAGCCAGTGACGCCTGCACAGACCATTATAAAAAGGTCCAGTTCCC
This sequence comes from Rhincodon typus, assembly GCF_021869965.1. Classification (NCBI taxonomy): domain Eukaryota; kingdom Metazoa; phylum Chordata; class Chondrichthyes; order Orectolobiformes; family Rhincodontidae; genus Rhincodon; species Rhincodon typus. Next base: position 13,698,941 of record NC_063358.1, on the reverse strand, counting down.
ACAACCCTCTACTCCCTTATCAATCCAAATCTGAATACATTCAAACCTGGGTTAGACAATGGCCTATCATTTACTGGATGTTGGAGAGAAAATTCCAAATACTGAAGAATTTCAAGAAATTCCTCCTCATCTTTGTTTTAAATAAGAGAAATTCCATGTTTTGTATCTATGCCCCTCATTCTAGTTCTCCCATTAGGGAGAATTCTGTCAGCACCCACCCTATCAAACCCCCTCAGAATTTCATGTTTCAATAAGATCATCACTCATACTTCTAAATTCCCTTTCATTCATCCCAGGAATCATCTAGTGAATCTTCCCTGAATTGCCTCCATTGCAAGTATGTCCTTCCTTAAGTCAGGAAGGTGATTATAACTGCATATAGTATTTTAACTGTGATCTCACCAATGCCTTGTACAATTATAACAACACTTGCACATTTTTATACTCCATCACTCTTGCTATGAAGGCCAAAATTCAACTTGCCTTCTTAATTACTTGCTTCATACCTACATTGTGATTTGTGTACAAAAACACTTAACTCACTCTGTACTGCAGAATTCTGCAGTTTTTCTCCATTCAAAATAATACTCTGCTTTTCTATTCTTCCTGCCAAAGAAGACAACCTCATATTTCCCATATTCCATACTCCATCAAACAAATTTTTCTTCACTTACTTTAACCTATCTGTATCTTCTCCACAACATGCTTTCTTACTCAAGTTTGCATTGTCAGTGAATCTGGCTACCTTTCAAACATGATTTCCCTTTCACAAAACCATGTTGGTTATCTAATTGTATTACATGTCCTGCTGTTAACTTTTTAATATGGATTTTAGCATTTTTGAAGACAACTAGCTCAACTAGTGTCAACTAGCTCATAGTTCCCTGCTTCTCCCATCTTTCATAACCAAGGGTGTTATGTTTCCAATTTTCCAATCCTCTGGAACCTTTCCAGAATCCCAGAAATTTTGGAAGATTACAACCAATGCATTAACTTTGCAGCCACTTCTTTTAAAACTGTAGAGTGCAGGTCATCATATCCAAAGGTCTTGCCAGTCTTAAATCCTATCAATATCCCCATTATGTTGTTTCTGGTGATAGTGATTGAAATCCTTGTTGCACTTACTAAGAAAAATCTATTTATATTAGCTAAAATTCTGCAGAGATGAGTCAGCATTGCAGGCTAGAAAAACCAGTTCTAACTACATCATTAACTATCTGCAACTCCCAGTTCAAAACAAGAAATTATAGTTAAATGCAAAATATAACAACTAGATTTCAGAAAAAGAGAAAAACCCTGAACATTATCTCTCTGTCTCTTCATGGACCAGATGTCCAAATTCTCGATATCTTGAGTTGCACTTAGTGGTGAGTAACTCACCATCTTCCCAAATTGACAAGAGGTTACATCAATTCTCCTTGAACTCCTCCTTCTGTCACCAGTCCATGTCTGAGATGAGTTGCACCTACTGAGGTCTCGGTGACTATAGATTAGCACCCTCCGCCCCAAGCAAACTGTCTCTTCATTGGGTTGGGGCTCTGAATGTTGCTCAGCCTATACAGTCGTGGTGTTCAGACATTGTGTTTTGCTGGTTGTTCATCAATAAGCCAGTCCTACTTTTCCTGCGATAACCATTTACACTGGAGTGAGCACAAGCAGTGAGGATCTATTTCATTCATCCACAGGTGCTGAGGTCAAGAGTCATTCCCCATGCTGAGGAACCCAACTCAACACAAAGTGCGGTGGAACTTGGACTTTAATACTTTGCATGGCATAATAGACCATCATTGAACTGTGCCAGTGTCTGGCCCCCTCATAACCTCCCATGCTGTGTGTGAAAATAGCACATGTAAAATTCCATTAGTGAAGCAACCCTTTGCACTCATGGGAACAAGAAGAGTCTATTCAGCTCCATAAACTCCAGGACAATTCACAGGGTCCTGATAAGAAAGGCTAAAGCCAGAGAATTTCAGCATTTGAGGAGGTGGTGAAGATAATCTGGAATCACAGAACAGCACAAGCATAAGCCGTTTGGCTCACCACACTTGTACCAGGATTTTAAAAATAGCTATCCAATTAGTTTCATCCCTCTGCCCTTTTCACAGACCTCTGCAGATTTTTATTTTCAAAATGTCCACTTACTTTGCTTTTAGCAGCTGTTCAGAGATTCTATTCCTACCACCGATCAAATGTTCCAATAAACTGCTGTATAAAATATATATATATTTACCCTCTCCTGTTTTAAATTGTGCAATGAGTTCAAGCTGTTACCTAATTGTCAGCTCACTCAAATTAAAAACAAAATTTGGAACAACCCTTCAGGATTTCAGTGACATTCCCAAACAAAGCCTTCCAGAATCTCTGTACATCCCAGTCACAACCCTGCAGCATCTCAGTGTAGTACATTCCCAAAGGACAACACTGGCTGCTCCACAAGTGCCTCATGGACTGACTTCGGCAGGCATTCTATGAAAGGTGCTATATAAATGCAATTTTTTTTTGTTTCATCTTAACTTTCTCTATTCTAATGAAACAAGCCCAAATTTATCTGCTGTTTCCTCATAATAGAAACTACACTTAACCTCATGATCATTTTAATGAATCTCTTCTTGTCTTTCTCTACGGCATTGACATTCTTTCTAAATGAAGGTCAGCAGCAACCTGCTCAATGATGTCTTTACGGGTTTAAAGATGCCTCTTTGTTTTTGTATACTATGTCTCTGTTTATAAAGTCTAGAATTCAATATTGTTTCTAATAGCTTTAACTGCCCATCAGTTCCTGACTCCTAAAGTACCTTTTATTTTCACTCAAAGAAAAAAAACCCTTCAAAATAGGAGCTAAACCCCAGAATCATTGAAGAAACAGCAGGAGCTCGATGCTGGGACCTGTCTGGGTGGATGAATGAAAGTGGACCAAATAGACTAAGTAAATATTTTGTGATTCCAAGTATTGGAGTTTAGAATCCTTTGTTAATGACTAATCTGCCAGTCCAGGGGATGTGAAAGATTCCATGAGGGGGGAGCTCACCCAGTGTCTGGTGCAGCAGTATTTTCTCAACTAACATCCCCAGACTATCCCACAGATGCCAGTGAGATGGAAAGTGTGTACAAAATGATAGTTATGTCCACCAAACTAAGAAATGACTGCACCTCAAACCATTCATTGTACTTGAACTGATGTCAGACGTTTTGGCAAGGAGTTAATAGAAAGCAAACAGATTCTATGCCATCTAGTTGACAAAACAGGGACAAAAACAAGGATTTGATGCTTGAATTTTGCACCTATGACTACCCTCAAATATCAAGTTTTCATCTCCAAGTTAATATTGACGTCATCATACTCCATCCCCACCACAAAGTATAGTCCTTTCTAGGCCCACTGCTTGAAGCTGAAAACCATTGTTTGCAATCTGACCCCGTATCTTCTTCCCCATCATGAAGATTGCCTACCTTTACCTCTGTAACATCATCCATCTACACTCTAGCCTTAATTTGTCCGCTGCTGAAACCCTCATCTGTGCCATAGTTACATCCAGATGTGACAATACCACTGTTCTCTTGCTGGCCTCCCAGCTCCCATTGTCCACAAATGCATCCAAAACTTTGGCCACATCCTAACTGGAACCTGGCCTCATTTACCCACCACCTTCTTCTAGAGTCAGAGTGTGTGGAAACAGACCCTTTGGTCCAACTCGTGCTGACCTGACATCCCAATCAGACCTAGTCCCATTTGCCAGCATTTGGCCAGTATCCCTCTTAAAGCCTTTCTATTCATATACCCATCTAGCTGCCTTTTGTTCAGTGATCTGTATGGCTCCTGGTCCATCCACACCTCAAATGTAAAAAAAAATCTTCAGGGCTGTCTGTCCTCCCTATCTCTGTAACCTTCTCAAACTTTGCAATTTCCCTGAATTCTCAGTTTCTTTGGCTCTGGCGTTTGTACCTCCTTAACTTCCTTCTCTTCACCACAGAAAAAGCTGTAGAATTCCCTTCCCAAAACTCTCTGCCTTTCTTCTCATTTAAAACCATCGCGATCTGCCTGATCCACTCCCAAAATCTCTTTTTATCTCACCACTAATTTGTTTGATTACGACTTTAATTACACATTCTGGGATCTCTTTTCTGTATTTAAACGTTATTTTAAGCAAGTTGTTGTTTAACGAACTGCAAACTCGTGTTGAGTTTGTTGAGCTGTTGATTACACTTTGAATTCTCACCTCATTGGGCAATTAGACAATCTCTTAATTACTTATCGACTGTCAATCGGACGCGATCCGCCTTTTCCTTGGCCACTTTCTGACACGGAACTAAGTTGAAGACAAAACCAAAAACCCCGACTATTTTACTGCCGCGAATGGAGCAGGAACGAGGTCTCATGCTCTGCTCCTATGATGCTGCTTGGCCTGCTGTGTTCATCCAGCCCTGCACCTTGTTGTCTCGGATTCTCCAGCATCTGCAGTTCCTACTATCTCATATTCAATTATCATTTGGTTATGAAGTAGTTTGGGACACCTTGCATGTGCTTTGGCGATATATAAATGCAAGAACTGTCTTTAAATATAAATTCCGCCTCTTAAGACTTTTATTATATAGCCTCCTCATTTGCAATGTACGGCTGGATGACAGTTGCTAAAGTTTGTTTCCTTTAACGTTTTTCACATTTGTCTGTTCGTCAGAATCCCGGTTTTTGTCTTTCTGTGGCCTCTCGGAGCTAATCCAGCTTTCCGCATTAACACGATCTGTAAAACTATACAGAACAGCAAAACAAAACCAAAACGTAGAAACTTACAACATGAGGCAGTCAATGAGCGAACAGTCCGATTGGGAAACAGTACCATGGCGAGGCAAAGCCGGAGATACTCCCCGCCCGCTGCATGTTACCAGCGGCTCTGCTCTTAGTTGGAAAGACAATATCTGCTCAGACAGATGAGAATCCAGTTATGTAATTCTGGGTCTTGACACAGATTGACCCTTAGGTGCTTTTCGTCGGTTAGACTCAATATTACTCGAGAGTATATTTACCCAATGCATCAGCTCTAGGAGACCATAATCCACATGGTACTGAAACACAGACTGAGTGCACTTCACTTCTGATCACTGAATAGCGATAGCCCAGGAACCCAGTCGATTTAATATCTCCTAGAAAGTGAGTTCTGACGAAAGCTCACAGATGTGGCCTGACTTGCTGAATACTTTCAGCACCTTCTGTTTTAACAGCCTGTATATTTCACAAACTCTGCTCCTAAATTCTGCTACTTCTAGAGATTTTCCTTTCACTGTTCTGCGACCAGCTCTACAATAAATACTGCTTTGATTTTAAAAAGTACAAACTCTCCTTTCGGACTGGTTGCTGTCCGAATGCCTGGAGCTGCGAATTTAGATGTGAAATAAGCAGGAACACAGCACCAGGGACTGGCTGGATCAAGAGCTCAGTCACGCGGCTTAATCCCAATCTCAAATGCCAGCTGGTTAAGTAAACCATGTCATTCTCTTGTAAAGGCTTTTTCAACATATAAAACTGATGAATTCGTTTCCTGTTTGTTGCCGAAATACTTGACGTAATGATTCAAATTCACTTGAAGAACTTCAGTAACAAGATTGTCAATATTGCGTTAAAAATTATGCTTTTCCCCCCTTTTTCATAACAGTTTTCATAACAAATAGGCGGCGAAAGCATTAGCAGAATTGGAGCAAATTAATAGGGGATGGGTGTCTATGTCCAACAGAAAACTTATCTGTGGTGGGACGGAATGGGGAACTTGATACAATTTCCATGTATTTTTTACGTCTTTGGCCTGTTTAAATTATTTGTGCGCTATCACACGCAAAGTCAACTTCAGTTCTCTCTGCCATCACCAACTGAAGTAGTTGGGCATTCTGCTGGCAGAACAATCGGCAAATGTTTGATTTATTTTCCGTCACACTGCTGAATGGATCATTTCGTAAAGATCTGGCGCCACCTGGCGTTTTACTGGGAAGGATGGTGCCTAAATCAGGCGGAATTTTTCTAAACTGCACTCGCACTACGTAGCACGGAACAAGTTTGACACTCCCTCACTACGGGACTCCTTCACCACATTGAGGTGTGTTTAATGCACGTTTTAACACAGTAAAGGTGAAATCGCCATAGTCCTATTAGATAGACACGGCTGGTGTTGATTTAACCGGAGGGCCACCACACCCCATGTGAGGGGAGACTGGTAACCTCAGCAGGTGTAGGAATTTAACCCATACTGCTGACGTTACACTATATTGCAAACCGACCGTCCAGCCAAATGAGCTTCACACAAAAATAGCAATGGCTGGATTACCAAAAGTGTGGTAAAAACTAAAACCATCTTTAGCCCCCGGCTACTTCAAACAGGCTGGCTGCTTAGTTGTAGGCACAATTAACTCTACAGGAGGGAGAAAGGAAGAGAAGAATGAAAAAAAATCCCTAAAATTTATTGTAAGAAACCAAGGACGTAAAAACAATCTCTCACTACATGTGTATAATTAAACAGAGCTGAAGAATACAAAAAGACCAAGAGAAATACATGGGGACTGCAGCATGTTCTCCATTCTGTTATAAAGTCATTGAGATATACAGCCCTTTGGTCCAACTCGTCCAGATATCCTAAATAAATCTGGTCCCATTTGCCATCATTTGGCCCATATCCCTCTAAACCCTCCATATTCCTATACCCATCCAGATACATTTTAAAATGTTGTAATTGTAAATATTTACCCTATCCATGTTCCTTGTGATTTTATAATCCTCTATAAGATCACCTGTCAACCTGACGCTCCAGAGAAAATAGCCCCAGTCAAGTCAGCCTCTCTCTATAGCTCAAACCCTTCAACTCTACCAACATCCTTGTAAATCTTTTCTGAACCCTTTCAAGTTTCACAACATCCTTCCTTTAGCAGAGAGAATTACACACAGTATTCCAACTGTTCTCTTGAATTGCTGTGCACTCAGCTTCCTGGTCCCCCAATTACTCATTGTCTTTACTCCAGCTGTTTGTTCATTCCTCCACCACCCCACATAGATCAAAATCATGATCACTGTTATTGGTTCTGGATGAGCGGTACTCAATTAAAAATCAAAAAGATATTTGCATGTGACGGTGAGATATTATTCTCAAAGTGTGGTCTCTCTCCTGTAGACCATTCCAGGGACTCTAGACAGAGGCACCAAGAATGGCCAGTGTCAGTGGAACCAAGAGCCAGTGGCTTTATATGTGAACAGAGAGGTAGATGACCCCAATCCCAAGCATAACAGTATTCAACTTTATTTGGGTAGCAAATTTAAAACTCCATGATACTCAGCAAAAATAGGATCAATGTCAGAAGAGTCTGTTAAAACACATTCCAAAGAATATTTTCACTTTAAAACAGCATTTTAAAAAAGTTTCATTTTTCAATTGTGAAATTGCCAAGCAAGAGAGTTCTGATTTCACATGGAGAGCAAAAATTGCCACTAACAGTTACTGACATTACAGATACAATTTTAACTGATAGCACAAGTAGGAAACAGTCACATTTAGGGATACAGAGGGGGAGAAAAACAAAAAAAAATGTTTAATCTCAAGCACTTTCAATGTGCAGCATGTCAGTACACGAAGTCTCCAGAAAATAAAAACACACTGCAAGCATCCGCAACATCTGCCCACTCAACCTACAAAAATGTTGCATTTATAAAAATTGATAAAAATATTCCTTTCAACTGTACAAGTGACAGGAGGTTGACAAACTCTCCAGACTTGGACAAGACTTTCGCCCACCAGCATTTTTCAATTCTCATGCCTGTAAAAAGGAAAAGAAAACCATTTTGATTAATTTTGAAATTCAATTTTTCCAGATGACCTCGCTGGTGAGATTTCATTGTAGTGTGACTGTTTACACAAGAGGACAACTAGATTAAGTCTTTGGGCACAGCTCTCTCAAACCCTGTAACTGCATGGGTACTGGATACCCTACTAACTTGTCCACGTAGTGAGTGGCATCACTACCAAAGTTCAATCCTGTCATTAGGAGACATCCTCACAGACACACCAGGAGTCACCCAAACATACCTGACGTTGAGTTCGGGGAATGAGGTTCAATATAGAATTTGAACTGAGAAAATTCCAGGAGTCAGAATGGAAACATTCTGCTCTGTACAGCTCCACTACTAAGCAAATTTTAAAAAAATTAAAACACAGTTTTTGCAGGAGTGTTAGCTAACTAGGGATGGCCATCATTGCCCATTTTGCAAATATTCATCAGATGACTACTTCCTGAAGAAAATTAGTTGATACAGGTGAAATTAGATAGATCCTAAAAGCAGCCCTTTAACAACTGTAAATTTAGATCAAAGGAAGGTCTCAGCAATTCAACTCCAGAATCCTGTACATGGTTCCAATGATGGGTGACAGTAGAACTGCAGGCTTTTACCTCTTTATTCTCCCCATTTTGAGCTGGGGCAGCATTAGCTTCCTGGCTTGAATCACTCGTCTTCCCTTTGGTGACCTTTTGTTTCTTGGCCTTCTATGAGAGAGAAATAACAAACCATTCAAGACAAAAGTGGCATTCAACATTTTAACATGTGAGGCATGGCCTGGAGGTAATGTCACTAAAAATCCTGAGATCCAAGCTGATGCTCTGGGGATACAGGCTCAAATCCAACCATG
>NC_063358.1:13683658-13689787 GCF_021869965.1 Rhincodon typus | reverse complement strand
GTTACTGTAAGCTTTTTTTTCAATGAAAGCTGCTTGTTCTTTCTGGCCAAGGTCACTTCTAGTCTCTAAATGAAACGATATAAATAGTCTCAGGTATAAGCAGCTCATTCGCTGCCTGTGGAGGCTTGTGCTGCATTGAGAGCTGTAGACAAGCCTACCTGATCTTTTCTCAGCCAACTCTTGTTCAGCAGAGCTCTAAAACTAGTTGTTTGAAGCATTGGAGAATTTGGGGATTTTGGTTTCCAGTTAAAATTAACACTTCAACTACATTTAACTTGTTAACACCATTACAGAGAGCTAAATTCCGAGCGATCCTGGTTTGGCGGTGAGGCAGTTATGGCTTGTGTCAATGTTCTATCTGATAAATGCCAGTGTGATTCTGGGAAGAGACAGAATGCAATCTTGTACACCATCCTGAGCCAACGTGGAGACTGCAAGTTCTCACATCACAACTGCTTCTGTGAAGTCAGGCAGACGGTTTGCTTGAAGACTCCCCATGTTACCTGTCAGGCGGTATCCGATGTGTTGGCAAAGACAGTCGCTTTTATGAGGAACCTCCCGTCATTCCATCATCTTCCCAGATCAGACCAGCTGCTGCTGCTGGAGAGCTGCTGGCTCTCCTTGTTTCTGTTAGGACTGGCTCAAGACAGAGTGAGCTTTGAGGTGATAGAGACCCCAGGTCACAGCATGCTGAAGAGAATCTTGCTGAATGGACCAAACCTGCTCAGGACAAAGGAAGAAGGGAGTTGGCAGCCAACGCTGGCTGGTGTACACAGAATAAAAATGTGTCTGAACAAATTCCAGGGCCTGGATCTTAGTCCTAAGGAGTATGCGTACCTGAAAGGAGCTATCCTTTTCAACCCTGGTAATTATGACAGCCTCTGTCTTTATTCCAGTATGTGTAATGAACCAAAGAAATTGTAATGCTGTAGTGTTTTATAAAAAAAGTCACAAATTTGCCCCCACCCCCTTGAGTCCAGCAATAATTCTACCACATCGTAGTAAGGGGTTAGGACCAGACAAGGGTCAGGAATCAGGGGATCTCTGTACTTCCTGGATAAATAACTGATGTGATTATTTCCTCACTTCAGAATCGTCCATAGGTAAACCCCTCCACACCCACAACATACTCTTCTCCTAAGCTTTTAAGATTTCCAGTACTCATAGAGTCATAGAGGTTTACTGCATAGAAACAGGCCCTTTGACCCAACTTGCTCATGCCGCCCTGTTTTCACAACTAATCTAGTTTGCCCGTGTTTGGTCCATATCCCTCCTTTCTTTATCACATCCATTTACTTGTCTAAATGTTTCTTAAATTGTACTTGCCTCCACCACTACCTCTGCCAGTCCATTCCAGACACTCACCACCGTCTGTCTGAAAAAATTACCCCTGTGGACTTTTATGATCTCTACTATCTCACGTGAAACCAATGCACTCTAGTTTTAAATTCCCCGATCGTGGGGAAAAGCTGTTGGCTATCTACCTTATCTATGCCTCTCATGAATTTATAGACCTCTATAAGGTCACCCCCTCAGTCTACTACACTCAATGGAAACAAAGGCCTTATAACTCAAACCTTCCAGTCCAGGTAGCATCCCAGTAAATCCTTTCTGTCCACTTTCCAGTTTAATATTATCCTTTCTATAGTAGGGCAACTAGAACCCCAGGCAGTATGCTAAATGTGGCGTCATCAACGTCTTGTACAGCTGCAAAAAGACATCCGAACTCCTTTACTCAATGCACCGATCCATGAAAGCAAGCATGCCGAAAACCTTCTTCACCACCCTGTTTACCTGTGACTCCACTTTCAAGGGACCTATGAACCTGTACCCCTAGATCTCATCAAATTGCCCTGCTCAGCGTGGGGTAGGGGGGCTTGGTTATGGATCGGATCAGACAGCGAGATGACTTTAAACACTGAACACGCTGGAAACGTAAAACAAATCCGCAGCCAATGTTTGAGTCAGGAAGCAGGCTCCCACCCGAAACACTAAACTTTTGATTCCAGCGGCTAATGGACGTGCTGTGCTTCCGTTTCCTTTCGCTCTGCCCCCGTGCGCCTCTTTGATAGGGATTTCGCTCTGATCTCATTCGTGCTGTTGTCTTTTGCAGACCTGCTTGGACTCCGAGCTGCTGGCTACATTGAGAGCCTTCAGCGGGAAGCGCAGCGCGCACTGTATGAGATCGTGGTGTCGGCCAAGGGCAGTAGCCGCTTCGCCTGTATTTTACTCGCCGTGTCCGCCCTGAAAACTGTCAGCACCGGACTCATCATCGAGCTGTTCTTCAGGCCAGTGATTGGGCCAGCAACTATGAAGGAACTACTGTTTGAAATGTTATATTCCCAGTGAGGAAATGGGTCCATAGGGTCTGACTGCACCTCACCTCAGCCACTCACTCACTTAGCGCCCAGCCACATCACTTGCCATTCGCTGGTTATCCACACCAGGCTCCTCTTTCTCTATACTGTTTTGTATTAATTTAGTTTTATCCTGAATAAAATTGGTTTGCTTATTTTGGAAGACTGGACATTTTATTAGAGGCAGTTTTACTGTGTCAAGACTCTTGTTTCCAATTGAAAGAAATCCTCAAGTTTAAAAATAGGCATTTAATTCAGTTTAATGTCAGTAGCAACCATTGCTAATTGATTTCCATCTTGTACCATCTGGGGCCAACTGGTACATGTCTAATCATTTTGGAAATTCATCCATTTGTGTGTGGGTCATTTCATGCTTAGGAACAAGAATAGGCTATTCAGCCAAATTAATGCAAAATACTGCTGTTACTGGAAATCTTGAAATAAAAACAGGAAATTACCAGAAGAAATATGACCTAGAGTAGGCCATTCAATCCTTGAGCCTGCCGTGCCATTCAATAGAATCATGGCTGATCACACATTTCTCACATCCACTTTCCTGCCCTTTCTCCATGACCCTTGATTCCCCTTCTGATTGAGAATCTATCTCAGTTTTTAATTTACTTTCGGACTCAGCCCTCCACAGCAAGGAGTTCCAAAGACACACAATCCTCTGACAGAAGATATTCCTCCTCATCTCAATCTTAAATAGACGACCCTTTATTCTAAGACTATTCTGTCTGGTCCTAGATTCTCTCATGAGGGGAAACATCCTCTCAGAATTTACGCTGTCAAGCCCCTTAAGAATCCTATAAGTTTCAATGGGATCACCTCTCATTCTTCCAAACCCCAGTGAGTTGAGTCCCAATGTGTTTAATCTTTGCTCATAAGACAATCCCTCTATACTAGGGATCATCCTAGTGAGCTTCCTCTGAACTGCTGCCAATGAAATGATATATTTCCTTAAATAAGGGGACCAAAGCTGCTCACTGTACTCCAGATGTGGTCTCACCTGCACCTTGTTGCAGTAAGACTTCCCTACTCTAATACTCCAACCCCCTTGAAATAAAGGCCAACATTCCAACAATGAGGACCTTTCTGATTACTTGCTGCATCTGTGTGCTATCTTTCTGTCATTTATGTACAAGTATCCCTAAGTTGCTTTGTGCTCCAGCTTTCTGCAGATTTTTTCCATTTAAATAATATTTTGTTCTTTTGTTCCCTCAAGATGAACCACTTGGCATTTTTCCATATGAAAGTTCATTTGCCAACTTTTTGTCCACTTACTTAAACTATTCTGTATAAACTGTTTGTATCCCTTTCCACCTACATGCTAGAGAAACTCAGTGGTCTGGCAGCATTTGTGGAGAGAAATACAGTTAATGTTTCATGACTAATGTGACTCTTTAGTGGAATAAGGTTGTTCAGCCCAGTGATACTATTCAGGTGTCAGGAAATTAAAGGTGTCATTTCCTATCTATGAGTTAGGGCTTTACAATGCAGTGATAGTGCTATGTTTGAGTTCCACCTACTCCAGAGATGTGTCGTAACATCCCTGGGTGGATAGGTTGATTCATAAAAAAAAGCTCTTAACTGCACAAATTGAAATGGAGATTGCATAGTGCATGGAGTTGAATTTGCTGCTTTAATACCTGGGAATTGGAATAAGGCCAAAGTATTTATCATGGGCTGAAGTCTCCACCCCCTGCTAGTTGTAGACGTCCAACAAGAATTAAGTTAAATCTCCAACTCATTCCAGGTCTAAATTCTCTCAGAGATTCCTACTGACCCATCATTCTAAAACCTTTTGACTTTATAAAACCCGGTTACCCGAAAGCCAAAGTTCCCATTGTAAAAGAGTGGGTCACTTTCATTCTGAATGTTGGAAGCTGTGAGGGAAGGTGAAAGGACTTTTGGATTTTGTAAGATTGAGTCCAAAAAGGGAACTCAAACAGAAAATGACATAGATCAAATTGTAGCTTTAACTACAACTAAGAGTCTGGAGGTAAACACTGTTGTGAGTGCAGAAGAAATACATAAGGTAGATGAGATGTATAAAGGATTTTTGTCTACAATGAAGATGACCCCTTTTTCTTCAAATGATGCAGCCAGTGTTTAAGAGGCATTGAGATAGACACATGAACAGGCAGGGAATAGAGGATACAGACCATTTGCAGGTAGATAGGATTAGTTTGGAATGGATTCATGGTCAGCGTAGACACGGTGAGCTGAAGGGCCCGTTCCTGTGCTGGACTGTTCTATGTTAAGCATATTACCATCCTAAGGTATACAGGGGCTACTCAAACTCATTTGCTGGAGAAGAATTTTATATTTTCTCCAGAGTGTTCAATGAAAGACAAAGTGTTGGGAAATGGGATAAGTGGAGAGTATAGTTCTAGTGTACAAAGTTCAACCGGAGTGTGATTTGTTTTCTGGATGAATGGTAGTTGGGGTAGTTAAGAAATTATCCATGGACCGAGTTGGTTTACTCTGGGATTGATTTAATAGGAGTGAAAGTTACAGCTTCGCCTATAATCATCGAAAGTCTGAGTGAGACTAAAGAGATGGAAAATTGCAAATACAGGTTCCAGGAATTTTTCCCATTGTGTGTACTGGCCAGAGCAATGGCCAAACAAAGACCGTCATCTGAGGTCTCTATTACACAAGCAGAAGATTGTTTTTCTATTCATTCATGGGATGTGGGCGTCGCTGGCTGGCCAGCATTTCTTGTCCCCCTAGTTGCCCTTGAGAAGGTGGTGGTGAGCTGCCTTCTTGAACCACTGTAGTCCTCCTGCTGTGCGTTGACCCACAATGCTATTAGGGTGGGAATTCCAGGATTTTGACCCAGCGACAGTGAAGGAACAGCGATATATTTCCAAGTCAGGATGGCGAGTGACTTGGAGGGGAACTTGGAGGTGATGGTGTTTCCATATGTCTGATGCCCTTGTCCTTCTAGATGGAAGTAGTCGTGGGTCCGGAAGGTGCTGTCTGAGGATCTTTGGTGAATTTCTGCAGTGCATCTTGTAGGCAGTATACACTGCTGCTACTGAGCAGCAGTGGTGGAGGGAGGTTAGCTAAAACTCCATTAGGAATGAGGATAATTCAAAAGAAGTATTTGGCATACCTTCACTAATTGAGGCTCAGGAAGCAAATCTACAGTTATACAAATTAGCAAAGACAGCTGACACTTAAGCTGAGCTACAGAGTTCCACAGTGCTATTATTATTGAAGGTCAGAAATCACACGCCACCAGCTTATAGTCCAACAGGTTTATTTGAAAACACATGCTTTTGGAGTTTTGAATCAGAGATAGTAGGAACTGCAGATGCTGGAGAATCTGAGACAACAAGGTGCAGGGCTGGATGAACACAGCAGGCCAAGCAGCATCATAGGAGCAGAGAGGCTGACGTTTCGGGCCTAGACCCTTCATCAGAAAAGGGGGAGGGGAAGGGGGTTTTGAAATAAATAGGGAGAGAGTGGGAGGCGGATAGAAGAGGGATAGAGGAGAGGATAGGTGGAGAGGAAACAAACAGGTCGAAGAGGCGGGGATGGAGCCAGGAAAGGTGAGTGTAGGTAGGGAGTTAGGAAGGGGATAGGTCAGTCCAGGGAGGACGGACAGGTCAAGGGGGCGGGATGAGGTTGGTCGGTAGGAGATGGAGGTGCGGCTTGAGGTGGGAGGAGGGGATAGGTGGGAGGAAGAACAGGTTAGGGAGGCAGGGACGAGCTGGACTGGTTTTGGGATGCGGTAGGGGGAGGGGAGATTTTGAAACTTGTG
>NC_063358.1:13666768-13683648 GCF_021869965.1 Rhincodon typus | reverse complement strand
CACAAGTTTCAAAATCTCCCCTCCCCCTACCGCATCCCAAAACCAGTCCAGCTCGTCCCTGCCTCCCTAACCTGTTCTTCCTCCCACCTATCCCCTCCTCCCACCTCAAGCCGCACCTCCATCTCCTACCGACCAACCTCATCCCGCCCCCTTGACCTGTCCGTCCTCCCTGGACTGACCTATCCCCTTCCTAACTCCCTACCTACACTCAACTTTACTGGCTCCATCCCCGCCTCTTCGACCTGTTTGTTTCCTCTCCACCTATCCTCTCCTCTATCCCTCTTCTATCCGCCTCCCACTCTCTCCCTATTTATTTCAAAACCCCCTTCCCCTCCCCCTTTTCTGATGAAGGGTCTAGGCCCGAAACGTCAGCCTCTCTGCTCCTATGATGCTGCTTGGCCTTTTGGAGTTTTTCTCCTTCTTCAGGTGTTAGTGAGAGAGGTACTATCAGACACAGGGTGGCACAGTCGCTCAGTGGTTAGCACTACTGCCTCACAGCAACACGGACCTGGATTCAATTCCACCCTTGGGCTGTGTTGAGTTTGCACGTTCTCCCAGTGTCTGCGTGGGTTTCCTCCAGGTGCTCCGGTTTCCTCCCACAGTCCAAAGATGTGTAGGTTAGGTGGATTGGCTATGATAAATTGCCCATAGTATTCAGGGATGTGTAGATTAGGTGGGTTATAGGGTTCTGTCTGGGTGGGTTGCTCTGAGGGCCTGTGTGGACTTGTTGGGCCAAAGGGCCTGTTTCCACACTGTAGGGATTCTTTGAGATAAGTAAAAGATCAAAGGGTCATACCCCTGATGAGGACGTTCTGAACAGACGTAAGATGCTGTTAAATCTTTAATCAGTTGGAAGGTTTTAATTGATTAATATGTGTATGTATATCCCCGAATTCCTTTGAAGTAACTATCAACCCCGTCCAACACCAGCACTCCACATCATTGTTATTGAAAATTAAGTTCTGAAGAAGAATTGGGGTCACCTTTACAGACTTGTGCACTAAGAATATACAGTGCTCGTAAAGTAGTGTACCGGCTAGATATTGTGAGTAGCTTATGAAATTCCTATGGAGGGTCATGTGGGAATACAAACAATGCAAGCATTTATAAACAGATATTTTACATGGCCAAGAATTCATAAGAACCTGATCTTCTGTAAAACATATCAGTACTCGGTAAACTTCAACAAATAATTAAACCAGAACCTTTGATACTTATACCAGCTTTTGAAGAATCATTCAGTTGACTGTTTGTAGATTGTGAGGGGCCATTACTAAAAATGAAAGCAGGACATCAGTATATCCCTACAGTTATGGTTATGACAACCCAAATGAATGACCTGAATGACCAACTGAGCTACAATCTGATCAGGATTCTACTTTTTTGTCTGAAGTTTTCAGACATCATCAGCAGGTTGGGTACAAAACAATCAGGGTCACCAGTGTGTCATCTGCAAACACAGGGAGCTTTGGAGATGTAACATCAGATTCTCAAAACCACGATTAAAGCATGGAAACTCATAGGTTTGGGACAAGGAATTGATTTCTTAGTATTTTCTACCAGAAATTTCTCAATGATTCTGCCTAGGTTTAGTCCATTTAAATTGATTTATGGCTATGAGATTAGAAATCCATCAAAATTGATTAGGAAGAATTTCTTAAGACATAAAGACAAATCCTCAGTTTTGGATCACATTTCCATCTGTCTAGAAAGACTCACGAGATCATGTAAGATAGCACAAAACCATTTAAAATTTTCACAAGCAAAAATGAAGGAATAAACATTCTTCAACTATAATGTTTCAAGTGGGAAATGAAGTATTGGTATTGTTGCCTTTGCAAGGTGAACCTTTTTGAGTAAAATTTAGTGGTTGATACAAAATAGTTAGGAGGCGTAATAAAGTAGCTTATATGAATTTTTTATTCACACATGGATGTGCGTATCTTGGCTGGGCCAGCATTTATCAAACATCCCTTGTTGCCCTGGAAAAGGTGGTGGTGAGTTGCTTTCTTGCTCTGCTGTAGTCCAGGTAGGTAGGTGCAGGTGGTTGTAGGTAGACCTACAATGCTGTTAGGTAGGGAATTTCAGGATTTTGACCTGATCTTGTAGCCATTGTATTTATATGACAAGTCTAATTCAGTTTCTGGTTAATAGTAACCCTCAGGGATGTTGATACTGGAGGATTCAGTGATGAGAACACTATTGAATGTCAAGAGATAATTCTTAAGAATCCCTACAGTGTGAAAACAGGCCCTTCGGCCCAACAAGCCCACACTGACCCTCAGAGCATCTCACCCAGACCCATCCCCCTGTAACCCACCTAATTTGAACACTATGGGCAATTTAGAATGACCAATCCACCTAGACCACACATCTTTGGGTTGTGAGAGAAAACCAGAGCACCCGGAGGAAACCCATGCAGACACGGGGAGAACGTGCAAACTCCACAGACAGTCGCCCAAGGGTGGAATTGAACCTGGGTCGCTAGCGCTGCGAGGCAGCAGTGCTAACCACTGAGCCACTGTGCCACCCTAAGGTTAGATTGTCTCTTGTTGGAGATGGTCATTGCCTGGGATACTTCTCGTTGCAGGAAGAAAAATCGGTTATGTCACATAAAAATGTTTAAACAGTATCATCACAGGGAAGAGGATAAGGAGGATCTAGTGGTAAGAATAGTGGAGGATGACTAAATCAATAAAAGTGAAGTAGAAGAAGAGGTAGATAGTTCTCAAAGTGAACCTCCTACAATTTGATTAGCCAAAACAGAAACACTGGTACAATTAGATGCTATTCTCGTATTTTGAGAAAGGACAAAGGGAGAATCTTGTGAGATTACTTGGGAAGTATAAAGTAATCTGCAGAGATACACCTGGATAGAATACATTAGTTAGACAGGATTTACGTGTGTTTTGAAAGGCAAGGACTGATTAGGCATAGTCAACGTAGCTCTGTGCATGGGAAATCCTCTCTCACTAACTTGATTGAGTTTTTTGAAGAAGTGATTAAAAACATTGGTAAAGGCAGAGAGGTAGATATTGTCTATATGGACTTCAGCAAGGTGTTTGACAAGGTTCCACATGATAACTAATTAGATTACATGGAATGCAGGGTGAGCTAGCTAATTGGATACAAAATTGGCTTGAAAGTAGGAAATAGAAGTCATAGTAGAGGGTTGTTTTTCGGGTTGGAGGCCTGTAACCAGCGGTATGCCTCAAGGATCAATGCTGAGTCCATTGCTTTTTGTCATTTAGATAAATGATTTGAATGTGAATAAAGGAGGTATGATTAGTTTGCAGATGACACCAAAATTGGTGCTGTAGTGGCCAGTGAAGAAGATTATTTCTGAGTACAACAGCACCTTGATTAGATGGGCCAATGGGCAGAGGAGTGGCAGATGAAGTTTAATTTAGACAAATGCATTTTGGTCAGGCAAACCAGGGCAGGACTTACACAATTAACGGTAGGACCTTGGGGAGTGTTGACAACCACAGCCTAATGGTGCAGGTGCATAGTTCCTTGAAAGTGGAGTTGCAGGTAGACAGGGTGGTGAAGAAGGTGTTTAGCACGCTTGCCTTCATTGGTCAGCACATTGAGTAAAGGAGTTGGGACGTTATGTTACGGCTGTACAGGACATTGGTGAGGCCACTTTTAGAATACTGCATTCAGTTTTGGTGTCCCTGCAATAGGAAAGATGTTGTTAAACTTGAAAGGTTTCAGAAAAGATTTACAAGATGTTGCCAGGACTAGAGGGTTTGACCTATAGGGAGAGGCTGATTAGGCTGGGGCTATTTTCCCTGGAGTGTCGGAAGCTAAGGGGTGACCTTATAGATGTTTATAAAATCATGGTAGGGTGAATAGCCAAGGTCTTTTTCCTAGGGTAGGGGTGTCCAAAAGTAGAGGGCATAGGTTTAAGGTGAGAGGAGAAAGATGGAAAAGAGACCTGAGGGACGACGTTTTCGTGCAGAGAGTGGTGCGTGTATGGAACAAGCTGCCAGAGGAAGTGGTGGAGGTGGGTACTATTACAACATTTAAAAGGCATCTGGTAGGGTGCATGAATAGGAAGGGCTTAGTAGGGGTAAATGCTGGCAAATGGAACTGGATCAGTTTAGGATATCTGGTCGACAGGGATGAGTTGGACTGAAGTGTCTGTTTCCATGTTGTATAACCCTATGACTCTCTATAATACCCCCTCATCCCATCTTCAACATATATACCACCTCTTCCCAGCTACAATCCATTCTGAAGAAAGGTCATTGGCTTGAAACATTAACTCTGTCTTCTCTCCACAGATGCTGCCAGACGTGCTGAGACCAGCTATTTCTGTGTTTGTTTCAATTTCCAGCATCTGCAGTTCATTGGCTTTTTTGATAATATTAATAGGGTCGGCAGTGTTCTTTTCTAAAATGGATCTACTGAAGGTGTATTAGCAAGTGCTATTAACATGAGGGGTTAAAAAGACACTTCTCGTATAACCCATTTGGGGTGACAATGTCAAATTATGTCATTTGTGTTCAAGAATGCCCCATTTACATTCCAAAGACTTATGAATCAAGTTGTAGCTGAAATATGTAATTGTGTAGTTTTCTTTAGACAATGTTATGGTGCACAGTAATTAATATATAAGAACAGTATGTAAGGTAAGTGGAAGACCTGTTTAACTAATTACATATGGATGGCTTCATAATAAATTTAACCAAAAGCAAATTTGTGAAAGCAAAATTAACTTACCAGTGATATATCATTGGACAAGGGCAAGTGTTACCAAGAACAATGAAAGTGAAGACTCTAACATAATTCCCTGTTCCTAAAACTAAATGAGAAATCATTTGATTTCGTGGAATGTGTGGATTTTACCAGATGTTTGTGTTTAAATTCAGCACAATAATTGTACCTGTAGTGAATTTAACAAAAAAAACAAGCAGAAGTGACATGGTTAGCAGAATTCTAGGCAGCCTTTGAGAAGGTGAAGGCACTCCTAATATGAGAACTAGAGTTGGCTGTCTCTGGTTTTTCCAGATCTCTTAAAATGGTAATTGATGTAAGTTACCTGGGGGTAGGTGCATCCCTATTATAGGATGAAGAGTTGGGAGTAGAGAAACCAGTGAGGTACGTTTCTGAGAAACTAAATCAGTATCAGGGAAAATACTCAATCATTGAAAAAGAGGCTTTTGGATTATTATTGGCACTTCAAGTCTATGTCTGGCACAGTAACAGAGAAACATTCATCTATACTGATGATAATCAATTGGCATTTATTGAAAATGTTAAAATCCAAATGCAAAACTATTTAGTTTGTTTTTTCAACTTTTTAATATAAAGATTATTCTCATTGCTGAGAAGCATAATGTGGTTGAGATGCATTGTTCTGAGTATAAAATGATGGAATAAGTTAAAGGTTTAAGAAATGCCGAAGGTTATCTAAGGTTCAATAAGGGGGGAAAAGAAGGATAAATGGCTGTAAGTCTCATCTTTCTTTGTATGTGTGACACCTTTCTTGTGATGAAGTGCAGTTTTGAAATCACGTTTCATATTTCATAAGGATGGAGGCACGTAAAGACGGCATCTTTTTATTGTTTGGAGAAAGACTATTTTTCAAACCAAGGACTAGGGAAGGAATTGTTGCACTTTTGAAAACAAGTTACTGGAACTTATTATGAGTTATGTTGACACTGTTACTTTGTTAGCAGTAGAGGAGGTGAGATAAGTGGGCACATTACTGTGGTATGTGCGTGCCGAGAGTGATTCAGCTGGTAACAGGTAGCTGATGATCTGTACAAATGTGACTGGTTGTGGATGCCAAATGTCATCTGTCTGATGACAACCCTCTGATTGGCTCCTGGGCAACTAAACAACTTCGGGGTATGATATAGTGACAGACGTTTACAGTGTGGGAGAAGCTTCTGGACTGCTGTGTCTCTATTTCTCTGCACTAAAAGTATCTGAAGTTTGAAGAAAGCCAATTTTTTTCTCCCACTGGTTGATGTAATCTGTTGCCTTTGACCAGTGACCAAGAGACTTTGTAATTAATGTAGCAATAGCCCTGTGACTTCTGTGAAGAAGTGAAATAAGCTGGAGGAAGGGGTTCAAAGAACAGGAAATCTCAGGAAGCAAAAGGAATAACTCATCAAACTGTGTGGACTTGTGCTATTGAACAGTATTCACCCCATTTTATTTCCATCTACCCATAATACCTATGTTTTTCTTTATTGTCTGTGTCTGTCTGTATGTGCGTATAGGAGATCAAAAGGGATTAGCTGAGTTTTATATTGGTATTTCATAGTTTTACTTACCTATGGCTAGAACTTACTATTCGCAATATTCAGAATTCTTGATAATTATGAAAGCCTAGTCAGTACTTTCTGTAAATTGATTCCATCAGTAAATTGGGGACTTTGTGTACTTTGATTAAACCATTAACTTTTATGGTGACCCCTGTAGTGGTGGGATTTGAGAATCAAAATAATTTCCTAAATGGATTGTAATAATATCAAGATCTAAAACATACAGCAGGACAAAATTTGAATCCATTTCTCAACACTATCCATTACAGGGACTCAACACCAGAGAAAATACACACCAACCTCAACTCTTTGGGGTTTTACTTAACTGACTCCTTATAGTTGCTTTGCATGGACTGTGGATAAAATTTGATCAATCTTTACCAAGCCTGTTGATCTACATTCCTCTAACTTCTCCATCTGCTGTGCAGAACTCCAAAGTCCTTGCACAGCAACAGCTGAGAAACTGGGAGTAAATGAGTTGGTCTGCAAATCGGCATGCATGGACACTCAGAATAGCTGTTGCAATTACGTAGCTAAGGTGGAAACATTGCTGGTGACATGAGCTTCTCTCAAATCTGAGAACTTAAACTTTCTCAGTTCTAATGACCTGCAGATTTCCAGCCAAACTCTCCTGATTTGGAAGTTTCACAAACTAAAACCAACTGCTAACGTGACTTGTTCCCTGAACTGCTCTGACTAATTAAGCTTCGAGTTTAGAAATATAATTCAATTATTATCCGTAGTCATATTATGAAGTTTAAATAGTTGAACTATAGATTTAATACAGTACTTATTTCTCCCCAAAACCATTTAAAATTATTGCTCCAGTTTAAAGAGACAAACAAGCCTTAAAGCTCAATCATTCATCATATTAATGACTCTGGGCTTCCATTCTCAGGACTTGCCGACTTTTTTTCCCTCTTTTGTATCACTCCTTTCTCCTAACACGCCAGCAAAGCACATCCTACAGCTCTGTATAAAGTCTTGGTCACCAATATCTGCTCCTCCTGTCCTATTGATGAAAATTAGATCTTTGAAGCTGAATTGCTGTTCAGTGAGGTCACCAGTAACAGTTAAAGACAGAGATAAGGCAACTTTAAGGACACAAGCAAAATACTTTGGATGCTGGAAAACTAAAACCAAATACTCAGTGGGTTAGGCAGCATCAGAAGAGAAGAAATAAAGCTAATGTTTCAGGTGATGGGCAGATAACTAGGGATAACTAGTTGACTGAGGGATAAATATTGGTCCAGGCCGCTAGGGACAAATCCCCTCCTCTTTTTTGGAATAGTGCCATATGGGATTTTTAATATTGACCTGTGCAGGCAACCAGGGCCTTGGTTAAACATCTTATCTGACAGCCAGAAACTCTGGGTCCATGTAACACTCCAGGACTTGATGACCAAAAAAGGTGCGTTATTATATTATGGCCAAACAAGTTCAGTACCAATTTATAAATCCTCCGCAAACAATCTAAAGACAGGGAAGCACAGGAAAAAGTCCTGGTCAGCCGGTTGCAGCAAGCAAAGGCAAATCATTGCAATACCTTGACAAAAATTACTATATCCCAACGTAAAAGTTGAAGGTTGTCACCGAGCATGCAGTGTATGGTATCCGAACAGACAGCAACATTCGTCGCCAGGATAGTTCTAAGTGTCCAATGCGCAGGCATAATCGCACGCTGCCAGTCTGAAAGATGGCGGCACAGGATTATATTTATGCCGTTGTCGGGAATATTCCGCGCAGTCTTCGTTCTGCCGATCTCCGCCATCAGTTCTCACAGTTCACTGAGAGCGGTGGCTTCAGCTGTTTTCATTATCGGCACCGGCCCGAAAGGAGGAGGCCGCTGTCTTCGACTCCAGCCACAGCACCGGAGCCAGGCCGCAGCCCGACCTGTTGCTGTGTGGTTCGGCTGCCAGCTGAGCGAGCCTCCAGCTTTCAGCTGATGTACGATGGCTGTCAGTGGCTGGATAGGCTCGGAGACAGTTTGCAGAGTCGTTGCTTCATCCGTATCGTCCGAGCGGCAGAGATTGCAGGTCAGGGTTGGGGGAGGGGAAAGGCTGTAAGAGAGGGAAAGGATGAGTGGTAGAGGAGGGAGCGAGAAAGTAGGGTCATAGTGATTTTAGGGATTAAGGCCCTTGTCCGTGTTGGCTATCAATCATCCATTTATCCTAATCCAGTTTCCAGTATAAGGCCCATAGCCTTGTATGTTATGGCGTTGCAAGTGCTCCTCTAAATAATTTTTAAATGTCTTAAGTATTTAATGTCTTAACGAAGATCTGTAGCTCAGGTTGCGGTTGGAGTTGTTGGTTGGTTCGCTGGGCTGACGGGTTTTCATGCAAACGTTTCGTCTCCCTTCTAGGTGACATCGTCAGTGCTGTGTAGCCTCCGTTGAAGCTCTGTTGCTCTGTCCTGCTCTGAAGTTATATGGCCTGGTCTATCATGATAGGCAGTCATGTTTCAGGTTTTGTACCGTAGCAGTGTGTAGATGGGATCTATTTCAACATGTTTGTTAATTGCCTGGGTGGTTGAAAACCAGGCCTCCAGTAATTCTCGTGCTTATCTTTGTCTCGCTTGGCCTAGTACTGTAACTTTGACCCAGTCACGTTGATGTCCTGCTATATTGAGTGTATTGAAACAAGGGAGAATTGGTTGCGCCATTTTGCTACGAGTTGGTGTTGACATAATGGTAGATGTAATGGTGGAATGAAAGAACAACGGCGAATTCCTTACCAGCGTGTACAGAAAGATTACACACACAGACCAAATCCTGAATTACAACAGTAACCATCCCAATGTTCACAAACAGAACTGTGTCAAGACTCTGTTTAAACAAGCGATAACTCACTGCAACATCCCAGAGCTGCGCAAAAACAGAGAAACACCAAACAGAGTCTTTGCAAACAATGATTATCCTAACAGCTTTGTCCGCCAATGCCTGGCAAACAAACACCAAGAAGACACCCCAACATACTGGCTACCCTACCCTATGTTAAAAACACATCAGAACTAACTACAAGACTCCTACAACCTCTTGGAATAAGGATTGCACACAAACTAACAGCCACACATTGCTAGTTGCTCTCAAAGACGAAAGACCCCATACCCACAATGAGCAGAACAAATGTGGTATATAAAATACCATGCAGCAACTGTGAGAAACACTACATAGGACAGACAGGCAGGAAACTCGTAACCAGGATAGATGAACACCAACTCGCAGCAAAACGGCACAACCAATTCTTCCTTGTTTCAATATACTCCGACACAAAAAGACATCAATTTGACGGGGACAAAGTTACAGTACTAGGACAAGCGTGACAAAGACAAGCGCAAGAATTCCTGGAGGCCTGGTTTTCAACCATTGATGCAATTAACAAACATGTTGAAATAGACCCTGTCTACATAACACTACGATACAAGACTGCCCACCCTGACAGACTGGACCATATAAATTCAGAGTGGGACAGAACAACAGAGCTTCAACGGAGGCTACACAGCACAGCACTGACAATCTCACCGAGAAGGGAGACGAAACATTTGCATGAAATCCAGACAGTTTGGCAAACCAACAAACAACTCCTGTCTTAAGTATCCCTGCCACCTTTTCAGCCAGCAAGTTCCTCAAAGCCCCTTAAACTTCCTGCTCCTCATCTTAAAACTGCACATGAAAAGCATAGTGGATGCTCGTAATCTGAAACAAACACAGAATGGTGGAGAAGCTCAGCAGAGCTAGTAGAATATGCCTTGTTAGCCCTCCCAAAATGTATCTCCTCACAATTTGCTGTATTAAATTCCATTTGCCGTTGTTCAGCCTAACTGACCAGGCTGTCTATATTGTCCTGTAGTCTAAGGCTCTCCTCCTCGCTATTTATCATACCATCAGTTTTTGTTATCTGTTAACTTACTGATCATTCTTCCTACATTTATGTCTAGATCATTAATATAGTCTACAAACAGCAAAGGATGCAGCGTCAAATCTTGGACATGGACTGGAATGACCATCACTCCCTGCTTCCTGCTGCTAAGCCTATTTTGAATCCAATTTCCAATTTTCCCCAAAATCCACAGGCTTCTTAGTAGTTGCCATGTGAAACCTTGTCAAAAGCCTTACTGAAGTATGGAATGAGCTGTCAAAGGACGTGGTGGAAGCTGGTATGATTACAACATTTAAAAGGCATCTGGATAGGTGTATGAATAGGAAGGGTTTAGAGGGATATGTGCCAAATGCTGGCAAATGGGACTAGATTTATGTAGGATATCTGGTCGGCATGGATGAGTTGGACTGTAGAGTCTGTTTCTGTGCTGTATATCTCTATGACTCTATAAGTCCATGCAGGCAACATCAACTGCACTACCTTCATGTACGCATGGTCACTGTGAAAAATTGAATCAAACTTGTTAGACATGATCTCTAATCTGCCCATCTTGATTGATTAATGCTTCTCTAAGCAGAGATCCATTCTTTGAAAACTTCAGAATTTTTCCAATAGTTTCCCCACTACTGATCCAAAACTGGATAACTCTCCTATGAAGTTTTGCTGTTTAAAATATACTATCTCTCACAAGTAATGAAATCTTGTAGCTTGGCTGTCTAAAGTTTAAACCTTCAGACCAATATGAGCAGATCAGTGCCACTATAAAGTATCATGAATCTGGGAAACAATTTGTAGGTTGGAAGGAGGACCTGTCCAATTCTGTTGCAGTACCATTTGGCAGTTTCATAGAATTCCTATAGTGCAGATACAGGCCATTCAGCCCCTCATGTCTGCACCTACCCTCTGAACAGCAACCCACCTAGACCATGTGTCTGGAGATTTTAGTGTGTACACATTTTTGGGTTTTGCTGTTCTCTATGGGAAGAGACCTATATTCATTATTGGTTTTCTTCAACAGCTTCTCACCTGTTCTCGTACAAAACCAGAAAGGAACTTCGGAGTCGGAGAGCTCTAAGTGAGACTTTCACACCTGAGGACTTGTCCAGATTACCAGAGTTAAACCCCCCAATGCTGATGCCCAATGGGAATGTGGGGACGCCACTGAGAGTCTTCCTAGAATTGATCCAAGCATGCCGTTTGCCTCCCCGCATCATCACCAAGCTTGATCTGAAATTTCCCAAGACAACCTCCAACAGACGTTATGGTAATGTTCCTTTTCAGTACCAGGACACTGCTTCCTCTCTGTGTACAGAGGCAGTGTATACAGCTGTAGAAGGAGAAATCCCACAGAGAGACGTATGTGCTCCTGTGCTGCAGACAGGAAAGAAGCAACAAGGGACAGGACACAGGAAGTCTTTGAAGCAAGGAGATGAGGAGGAGGGAGAGGAGTCGTGTTCTGACGAAGTAAGTAATATTTTCTTGCTTTGGTGTGGGGAAGGGTCATGGATAGACATGGATATTTTTGAGGTAGCCCCATCACCAGACGCATTCTCCTTAGGCATCATGGTGAGACGGGTGCTGCAAGGATTGGAACTTGAGCCTGAATTAGGATGGATAGATAGTCAAAGATGGCTCAAGGGGCTGGTTCTTGGGCTGTGCAGTATGGACAGTTTTGCTGTGTTGCACTGTATAAATGCAAGTAGTGTTTGTGGCTGGTCACCGAGCTTTGTGTTTTTCCCAGGACAATGATACATGTGAGGAATGGGAGAGGCATGAAGCGCTCTACGAGGATGTTACGACTCAGGAGAGGACGAAGGAACGACTCTATGAGGAAGAGATTGAACTCAAGTGGGAAAAGGGAGGATCTGGACTTGTGTTTTACACAGATGCTCAATATTGGCAGGAGGAGAAAGGAGGTAGGTTGTAATATGGGGATTTTTAGAATTGGAATAAACATGGAACGGTTGGTCCAGTAGTTGCTGGGTTGATTGGCAGGTAATGACTGGTGTCAGTGGTTGACTTCTGTTGCTTTCTTTCAGATTTTGACGAGGAGACAGCAGATGACTGGGACGTCGATATGAGTGTATATTATGATAAAGGTCAGTTTGGATGAATGGGTTCTTTATGATTTTTTACTATTTGATGTGCCTTTGGAATTTGATTCCTCATTAGCCTTTGCAAATGCAACAAAATGGTGAAATATTATGGTGGACCCTCATGAATGCAAGTTGTTTGTTTTGCCTGAGTAGTGACTGTTAGAAAGCTTTGCCCACAGTGAGTTTTTGCTATAATGCAGAGAGTGGAAAATGTTACTTTCCAAATTTTGCACAGATGGAGGAGATAAAGATTCACGGGATTATGTGCAGATGAGGCTAGAACAACGGCAGAGAGAGGGTGCGGAGAATGTCTCGGTGCAGTCCCCACGTATTGGAGGTTTTGAACGATATACTAAGGTAAGCATGTTTCTTTGTTTTGCTTATTCCAAATTGTTTATAATGATAAACTGATGATTCTGCTAAATGTGTGTGTTTAGACTGTCTGCTTGATTAAGAGCCTTCCAGCAAACTTAAATAATAATCTGGTTCCTACTGCTCTTCACATGAAACAGAGAATCAGCAACTATTAAAAATGCACCTGTTGTAACCATTTCAAATGCTTTTCAAACTGACAAAGTGTATAGACTTGCACAAAAGAAAAATGCTGTGGATGCTTGAAATCTGAAATAAAAACTTTCAGCATTGTTCTGATGAAAGGTTCCAGTTCTAAGATGTTAATTCTGTTTCTCACTCCATAGATGCTGTCAGACCAGCTGAGCATTTTCTCTTTTTGCTGTGTGTAGATTTATCCAAGTCATTGCTACTGCAATTATATAGGAAACATTTGGAACTTTTGCATCCATGGGATTAACCACCGTGCCTCCTAGAAACAAGAGTGAACTATTTAGCTTCTCCAATCTTTTAATTCTCACAACAATTAAATTACTTTTGTAGTAACCAAGCCAATTGCACACATCGTCCATGGCAGAAAATTAAATGATCAGACTGTTTTTCATGTTGCATTGATGTTGGTTGAAAGACAAATGTTGACTGCGATACTGATAACGCCTTGTTTTTCTATGGGAAAAATTACCTAAGATTTTGTGTCCCCTAAACAAATATTGAGAGGCTTTATTGACTATACTTCCCAACAGTGTAGCACTCCCTGAATAATTCTGAGGTGTTTTTGGATAATTGAACATAGAACTGTACAGCACAGGAACAGCTCCTTCAGTCCACAGTGTCTGTGATGTCCATGATGTCATGCTAATGTTGGTCACTCTGCGTTTTCTGAATATTACGTAGGGAATAGGCAGGAAGGTGATGGAAAAGCAGGGATGGAGAGATGGGCAAGGCCTTGGCTCCAGTAGTTCTGGTCTGGCTGATGCTCTGGACAATGATGGACAGAACCCAAAGTGTAAACGAGGATTTGGGTAAGTGATTCAAATGTCTCCTTAGTGTCCTTAGTTTGTTAGTGACTGGGTTACCAAGAGTCTTCCACATGTGAATGTTTTTACTGCACAGAAGTTTCAACTGGTAACAGGCTGTCACTGGTGATGCTCTGCTTACAGGAGAAGCAGTGTTGAACTATTGAGAGTTTTGTATTGAGAATTTTTCAATGACTCTATGAAATATTGAAACTGGGAACTGTGTGTTCCTCAAACCCTTGTTCCTGTCAAACTGGAGAACAGCAATTAAAAAATATTTTCTGGTTCTCAAGTTTGTACTCAAACTCATGTACCTAAATGTGTTGAATACTGCTGTTTTGTGTGTGTGTGTGTGTGTGTGTGTGTGTAGGGGGATTGGGGTCATCAGGAAGTCACTGAAAGAAATGATATGCATACATATCATGCTATTACTTGAAACTCGATTTTGTGCTCAATTCTCTAGGGGATACTTGAAAATCACATCCTTCTGACTCAGAGGCTACCTTTTGAGCCAAAGTGACAGTCAATATGTCATGAGAGAGCTTTGCTTTATTGTCTTAGATGCTACCATAAATCTGAATCCCACTACCATCAGCAGGAAGAGAAGAGCTTCAAGATGGTTGTGATTTATTTGAATTGTCCTTACTAACATTGTTCTGTTAATATGTGACACTCTGCAGGTATCATGGAGAAAGAATCCAGAACTACCAGCCAGTACAAAAAGCACGTCGACAAACCAAGCATTTGATTTCAACTGTGTACGATCAGCCTGAGGAAATAGACCAGGGTGACACTCTATTCCGTAGACAACCAGTGACCAGCATGAAGTACAGAATGGATGTGAAATTTGTCAAAGGATCAGAGCTAAGCACCCACACCCTTTTACGTCAATAGTAACATTCTCTAGCTGCTGGTACATACTCAGTGGAGTCTGGTACTTCTGTGAAATACAGTATTAGTCTTGGTACCTGCTGTGCCTTGGCACTGACAATGCAGCGAGGGGTAATATTCAGTCATAGGTGGAAACCATGGTCCAGGTTTCCCCAACCCCAACCAACATTGACCATAGATCAGCATACAACCTGGAACTACAATACAGTAAACATGGTCGCTGAACAGCTGAGGGACTGAATGAAGTTCTAGCAAAACGATCAAAGGAAGATCAGTAACAACTCTTTGTATTTATATGCCTTTGCCATAGCAGACAGATATCTCTCAGAAATGCTTCCCAGGAAAACTATCAGAAAAACATTGTCTTCATGTTAAAAGAGAACTTGGGCAAGCTGACAGCTCGGAAAGGAGATGCACAAAAGGCCATGGTTGAAGGCACGAAGAGATTTAAAGAGAAGACTAAAAATTATAATTCAGAGGTATCAGGGACCAGGAGTTTCGATCATGGACATAAACTCCCACCCCTCACCCTTAATCCATTCAGAGTAAAGCCTGCTTTCTACCTGTTTTGCACTACATCTGTAGGTCAGAAGATAGTTATTAATGGGACAAGACATTCGGCTCATCTAAATTCTTCCTAAAGTTCCCAGTGTTTCTGGAGTTTTTGCCTCCATGTGTCTATTTGGATTGATTCCAAGTGTTAACTGAAGAAGAATTTCATGTCATCAAATTGAACCTGTAACACCATCCAGTTTCTATACTGAAAATATTTTAGGCTAACATTTTCAATGCCTTTAACAACCTTATGCACACGTACACAGCCACTCCGTACAAAACCCATTTCCAGATTGATTGATTTAGCTCAAGTCTCACCGGTTGTTCCTGATAACTCACTGTGGCACTGAAGTTCAACTCTTCCCAACATGGCCTCCAGTGTTTTAATGTTTCTTGTGTCTTTACAATCACATTAGTACCTGGTAGCAAGAGATGGTCTGTCCAGAGTCTTCTGTAGTTTGAGTACTTGTAGCCTGTGTAGTTCGATGTTTCACAGACGTTGTCATTGCTTTGCTTTAGATTGACATATTGACTTTACAAAGCTATCCAGCTTTATTCTGAGCTTGTGTATCTCCATTAATGCATTTTGTGTAACTTATGTTTCTTTCCTAATTCTGCATATTGTCACATTTGCCTGCATTAAGTTCCAATTCTCTTTAACATTATTGAATGACACATCACAGAAGATGACCACTTGACCCGTGAAGTATGTGCCAGCAGTTTGGTACTGCTTTTCCCCAATCCCATTTTTTCCCCTTCAAGTATTTTACCAATTCTCTTTTGAAAATTACTAGTTAATCTGTTCCACCCTACTTTCAAGCAGTGAATTTCAGATTACAACTCACTGTATAAAAATGTTTCCATGTTGTTCTGCCCAGTTAAGTATTTCAGTTATCCATTCTGCTATTTGAGTTGCCTCTACCAATTTTACCACTCCCCAGTTTGGAATTTTCAACCAATACAAATCTAACCACTTTGTACAGAGTTTTTGAACATTTCTGCATTTATGCACAGGTACTGGATATGTGGTGATTTTGGTACATGAAACCCTTGATCCCTCTCTACTCATCCAGTTCCTAGCTCTTTGCCATATAAAAAAAAATCTGATCTATCTTTCCTAGCTCCTAGGTTCAAAGTAGATGATCTCATCCTTCCTACCTTTAATATGGCAAAACTGTGGCAAATGGATTTCAGTGTTCCTTTGCAATATTCCCTATTTATTGTTTCCTAAATTGGTATCAGCTGCAAACTTAAAATTTGCAGCCTTCTCTAAATCTTCATCTTCCTTTAGAAAGTGAAA
This sequence comes from Rhincodon typus, assembly GCF_021869965.1. NCBI lineage: Eukaryota > Metazoa > Chordata > Chondrichthyes > Orectolobiformes > Rhincodontidae > Rhincodon > Rhincodon typus. The sequence continues at coordinate 13,667,280 of NC_063358.1, read as the reverse complement.
AGTTGTGACTGTGTGGTCATGTTGGATTACTGAAGAATGGTATTCCAGTCATAGAATATATTAAGTTAAGCTGAAAGCTAATAGGATTCAGAAAAAGAAATAATACAGAAAGTGTAAGGGTGGGACAGATAAACTACGAAGCAATTAGTTTTTTTTTAGTCTACCATCTCTGAGCAAGTTACTAGAATCTTTACAAAGTGACTGTGTTTCTTCAGTTGTTCAAACTGATCATAACTTATGTGAGTTCTTTCAGAAGAGTAAGTCATGCTTAACTAACCTAGTTGAATTTTTGAGTACGTAATTAAGGTGGTGGATTAGGAAATATCCCAGAAGAAGAAACCTCAGACTCCATGTTGAGTCCCATCAGTGTCATGGAAAATATTGTAGTTAGGAACTTTTTATTTTGTATAAAAATCTTATGTACACAAAAATAAAATACTGCAGATTCTGGAAATCTGAAATAAAAACACATGCTGGAAATGCTCAGCAGACCATTCTGATGATGAGTTGTC
>NC_063358.1:13639787-13666368 GCF_021869965.1 Rhincodon typus | reverse complement strand
AGACCCAAAACGTCAGCTCTCCTGCTCCTCTGATGCTGCTTGGCCTGCTGTGTTCATCCAGCTCTACACCTTGTTGTCTCAGATTCTCCAGCATTGGCAGTTCCTACTATCTCTGCAACAATGTTGAGTATTTATACTGTTTTCTGTTACAATTGAAAATTCTCGTTATTTAATTTCAGGAAAAAATATTTTATATGTTGAATAAAATGTTTTCTTATATTTTTAAAATAAATTTAGTCTGCTCATGTCAAGTGTTGTATGTTCATTCCAATTTGCAATTTTGTGAATTTTTGCGAACTCTATTACTCTATTGATTAAATGTCACTTCTGTTAATTCAGCATGAAGATTAGATATAGGTGCTATCCCTAGTTACTGCACAGAATGAACCTAAAACACAAACTAACTGCACAGCATTGAATGCAGTTTTTAATGTACAGACTAATAGAATTCTTGGAAAATCCAAAATATTTTCAAATGAAGTTAATCGCCTTCCGATCCTAGTTTGTGCTGTGAAGGGAATTATATTTTGATAGTCTGATATTATTTGACATGATTTCATTTTCAATATAATGACTAGTCTATGCAGTTGAATGTTCTGCTCATGTTTGGGGTCTAGACTTGTTGGGATGATCTGTTGAAGGAATCAATTTTGATATGACTGCCATCTAGGTGGCTGGGTAAAAATGGTTATCTGAAAAAGAGAAATATCTAATGTTCAAGGCCCATGTTGAACATTTATTCATAAATGGGGGAAATGTAAATGTACTCCATCACTGTTCACATGACTCGTAGAAAGGACAGAACAGAATATGTGAATTGCTAGACAAACAAAAGACAATGATCCATAGTTGGTCTAACTCCTTTCTGATTTTGCTGTGTTAGCAATCAGAGTAACATCTGCACGTAGCCAGCATTTCTGATTATAGTTAGTGCTAGCTGAATGTAATAGTGTAGTCATCATAAAAACCTAAATAGAGATGATCTAAATATGACAATGAAGTTATTGCCTAAAACAAACAATCAATCTCTCGATTAACATACAAAAGTAAGGAACGGGCTTGGATTCTGCTACATCTCCTGGCTACCCAAAGACTTTCCATCATCTGCAAGGCACAAGACAGGAATGTGCAGAACTGCTACTCTCCTGGCTGGATTAGTGCAGCTCCAAAGACATCTGAACCTTGATACCGTCATGAACGAAGAATCCCATCCACTAACAGTGCAGTCGGACTGCTGGCGTGCATCTTGTCTATTTGTTAGCTTCCTGCTCCACATCCCCTACTGCCTAGAACAAGGACAGCAGATGCATGGGTTCAATACCACTTACACGTAGCCCACCAACCCTATATTTAAAACATATTCCCTTTCATCCCTCTTGTTGGGTCAATATCCTGGAATTCACTTCCTATCAGCAGTGCCGGAAGGTGGCTCACCATCACCTTCTCTGCAGTTAGTGATGGACACACGTATCCACAGTTAATCACCAAATAATGAAAGATAATAAACCCAAATGAGATGTCAGAGCTGCAAAGCTTTTAGGACCATGGTCCCATATATTTCCACCCACCACACTACATTGATCAGGGGTCCTGCCGGCACCGGCAAACAGGAAGTGTACGGCCCTGCACGGCGCATGCTCGGATGGTAGCGGAGCAGCCTGCGAATTCGGGCCTGTTGATGCTGACTGTAACTCGGGGGGAAGAGTTGGACTCGCTTTCTCGCTATGTAGGGAGCATTCTTCAATCTAGTTGCTGTAGGGAGAGGTTACTTGGGAAAGGCGGGCCGAGACAGAGTGCTATTAGCTCCCCCACCCATCCGCACCTCCCAAACCTGTTATACGCTGCTGATCTTCCCTGCTTTGTGAAACCCCTTAAGTCTTGTCGGGGAAACCTGCTTCACAGGAATTTAGCGCAATGTTAACAGAACTTTTTACCCCCACTGTGGCCCCATTTTGAGGCTCGAAAATTGTCGTGACTACTCAATGAGCGCTGAGAATGGGGAATAAGGGGTAGAGAGAATTTGAGAGACGGGGAAGCGGGTATAGAACTCCTTAGAGATAGCAAGAACTGCAGATGCTGGAGTCAGAGTTAACACAGTGTGGAGCTGGAGGAGCACAGCAGGCCAGGCAGCATCAGAGGAGCAGGAAAGTTGACGTTTAGGACCCTTCTTCAGAAATCCACACTTTCTGTAGAACTCCTTGTAGCTATTGCTGCCCAAATTGGGGAGCTGTGGTTTAGAGTCCATGCTCTTTCTTCTTAGAGCTTCAAATGTCTGTCCAAGTCAATTTTTTTAAAGTTAGCATTGAACCTGTTTCCACCTCTTTCTCAGACTGTGCATATCAAATCCTCCTCATCCAAGGTGATCAACTGTCCGGTAATTGCAAGGTTGACTATTATTTCTGACTGTGGCGATGCCGTTTGTCCCTTGTTTCTAAGACAGCCTGCAGGTCTATAAAATAAAAACAAAATACTGCAGGTGCTGTAAATCTGAAATCAGAAATGAGAAAATGCTGGAGAAACTCATCTGGCAGTATCTGTAGAGAGAGAAACAGAGTTAATGTTTTGAGTTTGCAAATGACTTCTTCAGAGCTTGCTTTTTTGAGTGCTCTTCCCCACACCCTTCCCTAGGGCACTGGTTCTTCTACCCTTCTAATGTTAAGTTTGAAGCATCCCTTATTTTGTTTAGTAAATGACAGTTATCTGGCTTCTATTCCCAGCAACTCCATTCAAATTGTCAGATTGTCAAGGTGCGATATTAGTTAATGTTCTGTGTATTTATAGTCCAGTAACATAAACGATGTACAATACAGCTTTGGTGGAATGTTTTCAGATGTTTTCCAACTCTTACAGGCCTGTGGAGCCATGGTGATCCCCTAGGGATTCAGTTAAGATGTCAGAAGAGTCCAGGCCTCGCACTGTAATTTTTGGCCAGGTGGTTATTGGGCCACCTGGTTCGGGGAAGACTACCTACTGCATGGGGATGCAAGAGTTTCTCTCGAAGCTAGGTCGCAAGGTGGCAGTAGTGAACCTTGATCCTGCTAATGACCTCATTCCATACCAGTGTTGTGTGGACATTGGTGAGCTGGTGAAACTTGATGATGTTATGGATGGCCTTGGACTGGGCCCTAATGGAGGACTCGTTTACTGCATGGAATACTTGGAGGCAAATCTGGATTGGCTACTGGACAAGCTGGAACAATTCAAGGACTGTTATTTCCTTTTTGACTGTCCTGGTCAGGTGGAGCTGTACACACACAACTGCTCTGTGAGGAACATCCTTGCACAGTTAACCAAGTGGAATTTCAGGGTAAGTTACACTCAAGAGCAATCAATTGTGGAAACATTCAGCAAGTCAGTCAGCATCGATCGTGAGAATACCCAGTGTTTCAGGTGTGGCTTTGAACGTTTCACTTGAAGGCTAGCCCTTCTTTCCTGCTCAAAGGAACCATTTAAAATGGCTAGACTGGTATGGCACTGAGTCATATAGACCAGAGGTTTTGACTTCTCATCTGTGCTTAGGCAGTGGTTCTGTCAGGTTTATGGTAGAGGTGTTAAAGTCAGTCTCCTGGGCTTTTGTTTTGAGAAGGGGAAATATGGTAAGGGTTGCTGTGGGCAGGGCCCAACTCTGGGACTGAATCCATTATCACTCATTGGGTAAACTCACACAATGAGTAGTTGCTTGCATGAAGAATGTAGAGACATCTGGTGTCACAGCAGAAGAATAAAGGAGACAATGGGGGAGGGACTGGAGGAATAGAGGAAGGCGTTGTTAATCTGTTTGTGTGTCTTTGTGCAGCTAACGGCTGTCCACCTGGTCGATTCTCACTACTGCACTGATCCTGCAAAGTTTATTTCCATCCTATGCACATCCCTGTCCACCATGCTGCAAGTGGAATTACCTCATGTCAACATCCTCTCCAAAATGGATCTCATTGAACAGTTTGGAAAATTAGGTAAGGGATAGTTACAATAAAGTGTGGGGATTCATGGGACTGTTGAGAGGGAAGCTGGGTAATTCCTGGACAACAAGCTCGATGAAGGACTTGGGGTTCCAAGCCTTTGGAGGAAAACTTGGGCGTGTGTGGAAGAGCTGGGAGCCCTAGTGCTATAGAGAGGGGCTTCATATTAAACCGTAAACAAACTGGTTCTAATGTTAGCAAGTCCAGATGCTAAAGTTCATTCTTTAATTTCTGATGTTAATAATTTACAGCTGAAAATACTTTGCTTTCTGTTAATTCACTCTATATTCATGTGATATTGAAAATACAGTAAATGCCTTGCGTGGAGAGGATGATATCACAGGGGGTCTGGGCTATCAGTAAGTCTGAGCATCAGTTTGGACTAAGGTCTATTTTCTCTCTTTTCCAGCATTTAATCTGGATTATTATACTGAGGTGTTGGATCTGTCTTACCTGTTGGATCATTTAGGGAAAGACCCTTTCTTCAAAAACTTTCGACGATTAAACAAGAAACTGGTGGAAGTGATTGAAGATTACAGTCTGGTTTCCTTTATACCACTTAATGTGCAGGTGCTTAGATTTTTACTAACTGGTTTTCCAACAATATCAACAGGCTTGTAGATGTTTTAGAACATTACAAACCCATCAGGACACAGTATTACATCAACTGGAACCAAAGGGTGCAGTTTGAGTGTTGGGTTTATGGTGTAACAATTTTGTGATATGTGCATTGGGATTCATGAGATTGCGGTTAGTGCTATGATTGGAGGGAATTTCAAGTCAAGGACACATGTTGGGATGTACAAACACTCTTAATAAACATAGTCAGTGTAAGGGTTGTTCAAGTTTGAGAAACATTGATTTGGAGATGTGCAGAGGATATTTGAGTGTTGGGGGTGAATGTGTTTCCAGGTCCATGCAAAGCTTGTTTCAATTTAGGGTATACCTAGGTGTGAATTTGAGCATTGGACTTTAGATCATCCTATAGGTTCTACCAGTTCACACTGAAGATGTTTAATACAATTTTGAAGATGAGCATGAACTTTCATACAGGATAAAGACACCATGAAGCACGTAATGAAGGCTGTTGATAAGGCCAACGGATACTGCTTTGGGGACTCGGAGCAAAGAACTTTGGAAGCCATGATGTCTGCAGCTGTGGGAGCAGATTTCCAGTTCACCATGTATCCTTTACACAGTTTCATTAGCGACATTGTATAATGTTAAGCCAGTAATTATAGATCCATACTGTGATATGCTGCTGTTCATTAACTCTCAAATTTTTCTCTTTATCCCATCACCACCACCCACATTTCCATCTTTCTCCTTGTCCATACTCTGTCTCTCTGCCTCTTCCACCTTTCCCACACAATCATTTGCTTTATTTTGCATGTCTTCTCTCTGCAGTCCACCCATACTTCTTTTTGCCTTTTATGTTACCCACTGGAACAATATTATTTGTATTCTGTGTATTTCCTTAGCGATGAGCAGATCCATGGATGCTCAGGAGAAGTATGTGAAATCAATTGAGGAGAATGTGGAGGAGGAGGTGATGCAGCTCTCCCATTCAGACACAAACTTTGACACAACATGAATTTTTCAATTCACTGCCTGTCATTGGTTGGCTTCATTTGATAGAGACTCTAAAGAAATTGGTGTCTTTCTAAACGCTTGATGGTTTTAGGTGTGGAAGTATACACAGGTCATTTCCACACTTGCCACAGTTCAGCCATGGATGTACCCACTGACAGCTGCTGATTTCCTTCAGCCCATCTTGTTAATTGGCTCCTTGCATTGTTTGGAGTGGAAATGTTTGAAAAATGAGTTGTTTCCAGCATGTTGAACTATTTTTTTTTTAACAATTAGGTGCCCAATAAAGATGTTTTACTTTGCTATTTTCTTCTCCCAACATTCTGGTTAGACAACTTATAACTATGGGATCAAACATGTCAGGCTTACCTTTTCTAATCATGGTGATTTTCCACTGTTCACAGCCTTGTTCTGCAGCACCAGTCCTGAGAAGCCTAAAGGAAACCATTTATTCCATCTTAGCTCATCCTGTATGGCAGACATCCCATCACCACATTTATATGCTGTGTTCCTGTACCCCTTTTACCTGTTTTTATCTGTGCTTCACTGACCAACTGCTGCGCTTAACAGGAGATATTGTTACAGCTACTTCCACACTGTTTACAAACCTCAGCACAGCATTATCAACAATTTCTATAGCATCTTTAACACAATGAGATGCCCCAAATCACTTCATAGGAGTATAATAAACAAGGTATGACACTGAGATGTTTGGTCAGATGACCTAAGACTTCTCAAAGATGAAGACTTTAAACTTATGAAACTAATTTTCAATCTGAGACCATTTAATACTTGAGAATTAATGTGACTGCCAGGTGTTAGTGGACACAAATGGCTATAAGGCAACATAGTAACATTAAGTTTATAAGTATTAGAATTTGGGTATTATAGGTCACCATTTACTGAATGTATCAAATAAATGAAAGACTTTTAAAAACGCTTTATAAAAATGCAATTATTTATGGAGCAGTGGTAGTGTCCCTACTGATGGACCGAGAGGCCTGGGTTCAAGTTCCACCTGCTCCAGAGGTGTGTAATAACATCTCTGAACAGGTTGATTAGAAATATAGGTTAATTTCAAAAATTGCAATTACTTCATGTACTCAATATTCCCTGATGACAGAAGACTCAGTGAAGCAGACCACCACTACTGCACACTAATCAGCCCTGCTTCCATCACACATACAGTGATTAGCCCCCTTCTTTCCCATCTGACTGATGCACAATATTCAGCACTGTTTCTCCCCCACGTGTACTGTAATGATCTCCCCCTCCCAACACATACACTAAAGTATATGCATTTTGTAATCACAGGTACACAAACAGGAGGCTGGAGGAAAAAAGAAATCAGTGTTTGGGTATTACCCTTCTTCAGGACCTCCTTTCACTCCTCACCCTAAGCTTTAATCTGTGTGGTCCCCTCCCCCACACAGACACGGTAATTGGCTCTGTCCCAGCCACACGAGTCAATGGTGAGCAGAGAATAGGAAGCATTCAGATACAGTAGCTAGCAGTGAGGAGCAAAAAATCTACATAGACCATAGATATCTAGGTGGGAGGAGGCAGATCTTAAGAGGATGAACTTTCATCCATCCTTTCAGTAATCCCAGCAGCATGATCAATTCCTATCCTCTGCTGCATCAGTACAGAGAATTTACAAAGCATGGAAGTATAATGTATCTGTGTCTACAAGCAGCCATCTTGCCCTGTGCCTCCGCTATTCTAATGCATTGGAAAGGCAAAGTATAAAAACATGGCATTATCGAAGCTGTCATGAATTCATGCACAAGAAGCTAAGAGCTGGCTATTTAAGAGGTGAAGTGGTTTGGTTTAAATAAGCATGGGGCTTATACATCAATATATATTGCCATGGGGAAATCATTAGCTCCACAACCCCTGGAGATCTGGTAAATGAGAGCACTCTCATTCCAGTGAGACTACTGCCAAATTGTGTAAATGGCACTGTTCTAGTAACGTGTTGAATGACAAAAGTCACCTGTGACATAAACATTAACAGTTGTGGTCACTTTCTGTGACAGAGTTGGCAATGACATCGGCTGCACAATTGAACATGTTTATCCAAACCTGACGCTTAGCTTCTAAACAAAAAAGAACACAAAAGAACTGCAAATGCTGGAAATCAGAAACAAAAACAAATTGCTGGGAAAACGCAATCCAAAGTCACTGGATTCAAAACATTAACTCTGCTTTCTCTCCACAGATGCTGCCAGACTGGCTAAGTTCTCCCAGCACATTTTGTTTTTGTATTTGTTTTTGTTTCTGAAGCTTTGCTACCTTGCAGAGCCCTGGAAAGGACCTCCATGCACCTGCATTGAACAAATCTTTGAGTGGCCCACTGGCACAATGAGCCATTTAATTTGCTATAGACCATTCATAGAATGTACAACACAGAAACAGGCTGTTCAACCGAATTGGTTCATGCCAGTGTTTCAGCTCCATATAAAAAATTACCATCTCTGTTACTGTTGGGGGCTATACACAACTTCCAAAAATGATCAACATTTTTCATTGCTCTACTTAAACCACATCTACATTCTGATTCCCTGAACTGAGGTCATTCCTCTCTATTGTGCTACTATTATCAATAGTTAACATCACTCCACCTGTTCCTAGGGCTTTCTGTGCTCTGTCTGCAACAGGCTGAATGTAGTTCAAGTAAAATAAATGGTAGAGTTACACTTCGCTTAAAGACCGTCCAACATTGATACACAGCATCTCATTACTTTTTTTTTCATGAGATGAGAGCAATGCAAGTATTTATGATTGTCCTTAAAACGGTGATGCTGAGTTATAGCCTTGAATTGTTGTAAGTATATGCACAGTGCTGTTTGGGACTGAGTTCCAGAATTTTGACCTAGCAAAATGAAGAAATAACAATATAGTTCCAAAATAAGACAGTGAGATTTGGAGGGAGATTACTGTCCTTGGCCTGCCAGGTGATGGCAGTCATGTATATGGAAGGCATTGTCAAAAGAGGCTTTCTGGGGTTAGTAATATGGTGAGCTGCAAAACAGCTGAAGTAGAGTTTTCAACTTAAAAGTGAAGGCAATGAATCAAATTTGGGAAGATGCTACAAATCGAAGAGTGAAGGCAAAGCAACAAGGAAATGTATTAATATGGGAAATTATAAACAGACTGAAAGGAGAGGATAGAGGGTGAAAATCTAAAACAAAATCAACAGATTAGGCTAGAGCTTACAAAAATAATAAAAGGAGGAAAAACCTGTAAAATTGGCAAACAAGACATACTGCTCTGACTCGTACCTTTGAGACCTTCATTTCCAAGTATTATTGGTATTTGAATGTATGAACAATTCCAAAAAAAACAGCTACTGAGAGAGCAGTAGAAATAATAATTACAATGTGATAGCTGTTACAGAGGCATGGTTGCAGGATGACTCCAATTGGGACCTGACTATTGTCAAGTACATGTCATTTAGGAAGGACAAAAAACCCAGATACAGATGGAGTGGTGTTAATGATTGATTATCACAACAGAGAGGAATGGAAGGTGAAGGGTCCATAAGGTCAAATGTCTCTGAATGTTAAGTTCCCAGGTTTGATCTTGTAACCATGTTTCTGTAGAGGCAAGAGATCATATTTGTTTTCCTTGATTTGCACCATCAGTTTGTCTACATTATTCTGAATTCTTCATGCTTCAAGGTACAAAGCGTTTACGTTTGTCCAATTACCAAATTTCCCTACACTTTTACGGTTCCTTGGTACAATATACATTCACACAATCTGTCCTTTTTATTTTCTGCTAACAATCAGCCCCATCACTAACCTGCAATCCTACTTTCTCCTTTACCTTTGATTTTATAAATTTCCATGCCACTGAACCCACCCATCCACTATTTAGTTTAAAGCCCCATCCACTGCCCTAGATGTATGATTCACCAGGACTGTTGTCCCAGCATGATCCAGGTGGAGCCCGCCCCATCTGAACAGCTCCCTCCTTCCCAAGTACAGGTATTAATGTCCCATGAATTCAAATCTGTTTCACCCACACCAATCTTTGAGCCACACTGGAGGTTGTTACCTTTTTGGCTCTGCTTTCTAATTTAGCCCCTAGCTGCTTATATTTGCTCAGCAGAACCTTTTTGCTCATTCTACTGATATTGTTGGAACCTACATGGACGATGATAACTAGATCTTTCCCCTCCCACTTGAAGTTCCTCTGCAACCTAGATGAGATACCCTTAACAGGGCACTGGGCAGGCAACACTGTCTTCAGGACTTTCAATCACAGCCACAGAGAACAGTGTCTACAACTCTTCTCCCATGCCTCCCCCGACTATACGATGCCTGGTTACAATTATATTTCTCTATTCTCCCCCCTCTTAAATAGCTCCCTGTCTCGTGCTGTTATGGTCAGTTTGCTCATCTTCATTATAGCCTCCCATTCTCATCCACACAGACAGCAAGAATCTCAAACCTATTAGATAAGCTCAAGGGCTGAGGCTCTGTCAGCACTATCTTCTGGATCCCTCTACTTGCCTTGCTTGTAGTCACACACGGTTGTTCCTGATCACTGACCAAATTTGAAGTAGTTAATCTAAGGGGTGTGACTACCTCCTGAAACACAGCATCCAAGTAACTCCTCCCCTCCCTGATGTGTTGCAATGATCAAAGCTCAGATTCCAGCTCATCAGTTCTGAGCTGGAGCTCCTCAAGCAACCAATACTTGCTACAGATGTGGTCACTACAAACCACAATGGGGACCAGCAGCTGCCCCATAATGCAGGCACAACAAATTGCCTGGCTTTTCATTTCTATTTTTATTTACTTAGTTCTTAATTTGTTTTGTTTTAAGAGATTTCCTACTGGTCTTTTAGTTTGTAGTCTGTCAATATTTCTCCTTTTCACAAAGGGATGTGGTACTGAGCCAATTGTTGGAGATGAGGGGCTGACAAGTCCCCAGGTCCTCATGAACTCATCCTTGGGTCTTAAAAGAAATGGCTAATGAGACAATTGATGTGTTGGTTTTAATTTTACAAAATTCACTAGATTCAGAGAAGGTTTTATTAAATTGTATAGTAGCAAATGTACCTCCTTTATTCAAAAAGGGAGAGAGACAGAAAGCAGGAAACTACAGAGATAGCAAGAACTGCAGATGCTGGAGTCAGAGATAATACAGTGTGGAGCTGAAGGAACACAGCAGGACAGGCAGCATCAGAGGAGCAGGAAAGTTGATGTTTCGGGTCGGGACCCTTCTTCAGAAAAATTTCCTAACCCGAAACGTCAACTTTCCTGCTCCTCTGATGCTGCCTGACCTGCTGTGTTCCTCCAGCTCCACAATGTGTTATCTAGAAGCAGGAAACTACAGGCCAGCTAGTTTAATATGTGCCATAAGGAAGATGTTAGAAATTATTATTGAAGATGTTATAGCAGGGCACTTTCATGTGTTGGATTTCTTGGAACAAGTACTGTACGGTAGATAGAGGAGATCCAGTTGAAGTATGGTATTTGGATTTCCAGAAGGCATATGATGAGGTGCTACATCAAAGGTGATTACAGCAAGCTTATGGTGTAGGGGGTATTTATAGAAGATTAGTTAGCTAACAAGAAACAGGGAGTGGACATAAATATGCCATTTTCTGGCTTGCAAATGTAATGAGTGGTGTGCCACAGGGATCAGTACAGGGGCCTCAACATTTTACAACTTACATAAATGACTTGGATGAAAGGACTGAAGGTATGTTTGCTATATTTGCTGATGGCACATAAACAAGAAATTAAATTGTGTAGAGGACCTAAGGTGTTTGGAAATTTATAGAAATACATTAAGTGAATGTTTTTGTTTATCGTGAGGGAAATTGGGTAGAAGGTAGAGGGGTTATGCTTCAGTTATACAGGGCATTCGTGAAACCACATCTGCAGTACTGTGGACAGTATTGGTCTCCCTGTTGAAGGAAGGATACAAATGTGTTGGAAGCAGTTCTGAGAAGATTTACTAAACTAATACCTGGAATGTGCAGATTGGCTTTTGAGGAAAGATTAAGCATAAATCTGCTGGAGTTTAGAAGAGTAAGAGACAACGTGATTGAAACATATTTAATCCTGAGATATCTGGAGAGGGTGGATGATATTTTCTGTTGACGAGAATCTAGAACTAGGATTTGCAGTTTAAAAATAAGGATTGTCCATCTTATACAGAGATGAGAATTAGTTTTCTAGTTTCATGAGTGTTTGGAACTCTTATTCAAAAGCTGGTGGTGCAGAGTCTTTGAATATTTTTAAGGCAGAAGGGGGCAAGTTACGGGGGTAAACATATTGAGATCATCCATGATAATCTTGAATGGTAAAGCAAGCTTGAGGATGCAGGTGGCCTACAGCTGCTCCTAATTTGTACATTCATATGCTTCTTGAGCTGTACTCGATCAATTATGCACACTACTACCACCACGCACCAATGGTGCAAGGAGTGAATGTTTAAGGTGGTGGATGGTGTTTCAATCAACTGGGCTGCTAAAGCATAATTAGAACTCATTCACCAGTCAGTTAGAGAGGATCCCATCATTCTCACCGCAGATTCTCCAACTTCTGATCTGCTCTCGTAGTGAAATATTTCTATGACTGTATTTTTGGTCATCAGTAACCCCTAGCATGTTTGATGGTGGGCAATGGTAATGCTGTTGAACATTAAAGGGAGATATTCATTGCCTAACGTTTATGGGTGCACATGTTACTTGCCTCCCGTCAGCCCAAGCCTGAATGTTCAGGTCTCACTGCGTTTGACGTATGTCTCAAAACTCACCAATTACATGTAGATATTTTTAAAGCGCAGGGGATCATGGGGGTTATTGGCCCAACTCATCCTGTATACTTCAAAATGGAGCTCCAGTATCACCAACACATTCATTTCCAAGTGATACTAGGTTTATTTTTACTGAATTTTGCTTCTGGGAAATAACTGAAGAAAATAATATCAGCACCAGATGCAAAAATCATATGAGCGGGGACTGAGGAGGACAAATTGAGAGTGGATTAATTATGATAGTTTATTATTTAACCTCAGTTTTGCACTGCACATTAGAAAGTATTATTTATGGCCCTTCCTGTACACTGGGACCCACTGCGTGGGATGCCAAGACGAGTATGTCAAGCAACCTGTGATAACCCATCACTAGGAGACAGTAATGATTGCAGATGCTGAAAGCTAGAGTCAATAAATATGGAGCTGGAAAAGCACAGCAGGTCAGACAGCATCCGAGGAGCAGGAACATCAATGTTTCAGGCCAAAATTCTTCATCAGGACTGAGGAGGGGGAAGGCAGCCCAGAAATAAATGGGGAGGGAGGAGGGGTGGAGGGGGGTAGACGTGGAGCTGGGGGTGCAGGGTAGATGAGATGGAGATAGGTGAATGCAGGTAGAGGGTTCTTGTGGTTGGTCAGTGGGAAGAGTGGAGCAGATTGGTGAGTCAGAAGATGAACAGGTTGGGGAAGGAGAGATTTTGAAGCTGGTGAAGTCAATATTCAGGCCATTGGGCTGTAAGCTCCCAAGGTGAAATATGAGTTGTTGTTCCTTCAGTTTACAGGACAGTGAAGGAGGCCAAGACATGTCACCAGGGGAGTTAAAGTGGATGGCAACCGGAAGGTCGGGTTGGTTGGTGTGTGCAGAGCACAGATGCTCCGCAAACTGGTCCCTGATTCTGCATTTGGCCTCCCCAGTATACAGGAGACCACATGGGGAGCAACAGATACAGTACATGAGGTTAGATGAAGTGCAGGTGAATCTGCCAATTTGGAAGGATTGTTTAAGGCCTCGGACAGAGGTGAGAGGGGAGGTGTAGGAGCAGGTATAGCACGTCCTGAAGTTGCAGGGAAAGGTACTGGGTGTGGTAGAGGGCTTGTTGAGGAATGTGGAGTTGACGGGGGGGTCGTGAACAATCCCTGTGGAAAGCGGATAGGGGTGGGGTCTGATTGTAGGTGGCAGAAATATCAGAGGACGATGTGTTGTATTTGGAGGTTGGTATGTGAGGACCAAGGGGACTCTATCCTTATTGTTGTTGGCGGAGAGGGTTTGAAGGCAGAAGCACAGAAAATGGGGGAGATGTGGTTGAGGGCATCTTTAATAAGAGAGGAGGGGAAACTACAGTCTCTAAAGTAGGAGGATACCTGGGAAGCCCTAGAATAGAACATCCCATCCTGGGAGCAGATGCGGTGCAGGAATTGTGAGCTTGGGATAGAATTTTTGCAGGAGGGTGGTTGAGAGGAAGTGTAGTCAAGGTAATTGTGGGAGCCAATGGGTTTGATATGGATGTCAGTGGTGAGTCGGTTACTGGAGATGGAGATGGAAAGTTCCAAGGAGTTGTCAGAAATGGTCCAGATGAATTTGAGGGCACCTTGGAAGGTGTTTATAATCCATCACTATGTCACCTACCAGTATAACTGGTTATAATAGGCTGCATAATGGAGTTTCCTGATGTGAACTATATACAGAATAGAGACTAATAAACGTCATAATTGGAAAGGCTTCGAAACGATGGGCAGAAAAACCCCTTTGCGTGTTGTAAAACACAGACCCTGCAACTGTTGGCCGATGGAATTATTAAAACACCTTCCCTTTTATGCAATGACGATCCCTTTAATTCTCGGGTGGTGACACGCCCAGATTTTGAAACGTGCACCAGTAGAAAATAGGTCCATGGCTGAGTGGTAAAATTTTAAACATTAAGCAAGCTAATACAGATGGAAAGAAGGATCCTGTGTACTGATTACCAGTGGTTTACAATTCGTGTGATTTCTTGTTAAATTGGGCAATAAATGGTGCCCTCGCAGTGATACCAGCTAAGGAGGTGGTGAAGCGGTCGATGTGATAACGGAGGCGCTGTCCTTCAGGCCGCCGGTATCTCGGTGAGTAAGAGACCGATCCTGGGAGTTCAGCGGAGTGGGGCTTGACAATGACTAATTTTAGGGAAAGGGATGGGAGACCGAGGAATAAACTGGGCGGCACTCTCTACTCAACACGGAGTTTACCCTTCGATCCCGGTCAGCCGTATGGGTGACGTTGCTATTTCCCATTGGTTGGACCCACTGCCAATTAGAGGAAGGAATCCGGAGACTTGCATCCGATTGGTTCTGAATGGCCAGTGGGCGAGCTCAGGTGAGGGTTAAAGTTCAAAAGGAAGCAGCAAGGAATCACACAGAGAACCCGCCCTGCTGAAGATGAGTTCAATATCAAGAGACAATTTATTGTTTAATTAAAGCTGGAAGTCATACATGTAAGACAGTAATTAATAAGTCTAGTGAGTAACTCAGGAGAAACTTATTCACCCAGAATGTGGTTAGAAAGGAAAACTTGTTGCCAAGGAGTTATTGGGCTGAATAGCATGGTTGCATCTAAAAGGAAGACAGACAGTCAGGGGAGGGAGGAAAGGAATAGAGGGTAACGGCAAAATGAAGATGGGTGGAAGGTGGTCTGTGTGAAGTTGGGCTGAATCACCTGCTTCATGGTGAAGGATGTTGAAAGAGGTATAGCTCTGCCAGTTTTCTTAGGAGCTGTCCAATTTATCCTTGTAATATTGCAAAATAATGCTCTTGAAGTGTATTCCCATTGCCTTTTGGAGATTACAATAAAATCTCCCATCAATATCTTTTTGGATAGTGCATTCCAGATCTTTATGACTGTCCATGGGAAGAAGCAAAGCTTCTGACACATCTATTTATTTTCCTTCCCCCTGCGTCTTCATTCTTTGACCGTTTTTAAATCTGTGATCTCTGGTTGCAGAGTCACTTGCCAGAGAAACCTGTTACCCCAGGTACTGTACCAAAGCATTTCATAATTTTGAATACTTCTTTGTTCTACTTGAATCAGAGATAACTATCCCAGCTTCTCCAATCTCTTCCTATATATGAAGTCCCATATCCCTAATATTCTGGTAAATTTGGTTATCTCAAAGGCCTTCTTGCTGAAACGTGGTAATCTGAATACTCAGCATTCTATCTAATGTAAATGCGTTGATGCTTAATTCACTTCTTTCTGTTGTACAAATGATTGAAGGGAAAACCAGAAAAAGCATAAAGTTGCTCAGTTTCTTTTTGTACAACAGGGCTTTGCTTTAATCTTGTTACTCACTGCAGGAACCTAGGAGGTGTTGATAAGAACTAGTGGAACAA
Source organism: Rhincodon typus (assembly GCF_021869965.1). NCBI lineage: Eukaryota > Metazoa > Chordata > Chondrichthyes > Orectolobiformes > Rhincodontidae > Rhincodon > Rhincodon typus. Next base: position 13,650,679 of record NC_063358.1, on the reverse strand, counting down.
TTGATTCTGCAGTGATTCATTATTGATTCCGCTCCCAGTTTATAGAATACTACCAGATCTCTGTCTGCTCTGAAGAGCATCCAATCTCTGACAATGTCTTGGATCCAGGAGGCAGAGCTGAATCCTGTGGAAAGGTTGTGTGCATCCATTTTAAAGGTAAATGTACTTATTTCTTTTTTAAGGATTGGTAAATTTGGTGGGAGAAATTAATTACTGTGTGGGAAAACCTGTTGATGAAGACATTTTAACAGTATTTGACAATAAACTTTTAAGTTGCTCGCAGCTCATTCACACGCTGCTTCAGTCCTTTTCTGCTCCTGTTGATGGTCACTGACCAAGCTGACCATAGGGATGTTGAGTTCATTTTGTTCAGAACCTTGGATTAGTTTTTGAGTAGCCTACCCCTTGTTGAAAAACACTCTCTAAAATGTAGCGTATTCGCTCTGGATTTCTGCTTCCAGTTTCTCTTGATGTGCCTCCCTATATGTAATTGAGAATATACTCCTCATGTTATCTTTCATGTTAGCAGGAAACAAATGCTTCTCTGGATACAGATTTTTTTTTTTCAGGATGTGAGGAGATCTAGTTGTTTTATACAGGTTATAAATTAAATCAAATTCTGCAATAATCCTACAGTTCAATACCATAGAGAGTGGAGTACATGTGCAGTGAGCAGTGTACCTATGCTGGTAGATAAGCTGCAGTTTTAGCTGATGAACTCTGGCAGTGCTGATTACACAATGGGAGTGGGAGAGCCCTGTCTATCACTAACATGTGCCTAAATGATCTTTTGATAGAATGGCGGACCATGTCCTTTTGCTTAAGGTTAGGGACAGTGGAATCAGAAGAGTATTCACTCTGTATCGTATAAACAAAGACCTTAGCTGGTTGTTTCAAAATTCTGGAGCGCAGTGATTGGTTTTTGTTGACTAAACTATTGATTTATTTCCTGTCTGAATAATTAGTCTTTGTACTGTAAGGATTTCTGAGAGCATGTAATCCTGTTATGCAGGTTGGTCCAATGCCTGAGCATGTGGCATTCATAATGGACGGAAATCGACGCTATGCACAGAAATGTCGAGTGGAGAGACAGCAGGGTCATTCTCAAGGCTTTGAGAAACTGGCAGAGGTATTGAGGCAAATCAGCATTGCATTCTAAATACTAAATTCCTTTCTTTGTTGAAGCATCAAATGATTTTTTTTTTATTTTCCAGACAAGTGGCAGGGATGTATCAAAAGGAGTTTGTGTGAAATCAAATTTTGGGAGCTTTGAAGTCTTCTGCCTTTTGAGAGTTTCCCTGTGACAGGCAGGGCGACTAAAATCTTGTGAAAATCATTTGTAGGAAAAAATTAAGTTTGCCTTCAATAAATGAAATGACAGGAACTCAATGCTCCCGCACTAACCTAAGTTTACAACTGCTAGTATTCAAATACATTACTGACCATTTACCTGGATCCTAGGGACTCTGGAAGGTATGGGGTGTTGACATCCAAGACAACCTGCAGAATCATAGAATTTACAGTACAGAAGGAGGCCATTTGACCTATCGTGTCTATACCAGCTCCCAAAAGAGCTACTCGGCTAGGTTTGTCCTCCAGCCCTATCTCCGTAGCCTTCTAAATTCATCTCTTTCAAATATATGTGACCGGCTGTCTTTTGAAACCTTGTACAGAATCTGCCTCCACCACTCTCCCAGGCAGCACATTCCAAATCCTAACAACTATGAATAAAGAAGATTTTCCTCAAATCACTTCTAGCTGTCTTGCTGGCAGCCTTGAAATTATGATTCCTAATTACTGACAAACCAACTATTGGAAACAGAATATCCTTCTTTACCCTGTCAAAATGGTTCACAATTTTGAACCCCAATAAGGTCACCTCTTAATCTTCTCTACTCCAAGGAGAATAAGCTCAATTTCTCTAATCTTTCTTTGTATCTTAAATCCTTCATGCCTGTTATCATTCTAGAAAATCTCCTTTGCACTGTCTCCAGGGCTTCCTTCTTTAAATAAGCTGCCCAGAACTGAATTCAGTACTTCAAATGTGGTCTGACCAATGATTTGTAGAGGTAAAACATCACTTCCTTGCTTTTGTGTTCTATGTTGCTATTTATAAACCCAAGGATCCCATAAACCACCTTACCAACTGTTGCAAGTTGCCTGGCCACCTTCAGAGAATTATGCAATTGAGCCCCTGAGGTCCTTCTCCTAAAAGTTGTACCATTGAGCCTACATTGTCTGTCTGTGTTTTTTCTACCAAAATGCATTACCTGTCATTTCTCTGCATTGAAATTCATCTGCCAGGAGTCAGCCAATTTGGTCAACTTGTCAATGTCTCTCTGAAGTTGCTCAGCTTCATCCTCACAATTCACTATTCTCCCTGGCTTAGTATCGTTTGCAAATTTAGAGATTTTTGCCCTCATCACTTTTATGTCCAAATCATTTACATAAATCAGAAAAACCAAGGATCCCAACACCATTCCCTGGGGAACACCACTTCCAACTCGTCTTCAGTCTGAGAAATGCCCATCTATACGTACCCTCTGCTTCCTATCTTTTTTAGCCAACTTCTAATCTATCCTTGTCAAACATTTCTACTTTGCTAACCATCCTGCCATGTCGCATCATATCAAATGCTTTCTGAAAGTCTAAATATACAACATCCATAGCACTATCCTCATCCACTGCCTGTCTCATCTCTCCAAAGAGCTCAATCAAATTTGTCAAACATGACATGCCCTTGATAAAGCCATATTGACTATCAAGTATTAACTTATTTTTCTGTACGTATGTATTGACCTTCTCCTGTATTGACCTCCGTCAGTTTTCCCACTATTTATGTTACACTGACAGGTTTGTAGTTTCTCGGGTTATCCTTTGCCCCTTTCTTTAACCATGGTGCCACATTTTCCAATCCTCCAGTTCACTGGGACTAATCTTGAGTTCAGAAAGGCCTAGAAAATTTCTGTCAGCAGCCCTGCAGTTTTATCCTTTACCTCTGTCAGCAATCTAGGATGTATCCCATCAGGACCTGGCAATCCTAATAATTGACTTTTTTTTTTAACCCTTTACAACTTTAATATTGAACCGTATTATCTTAGGATTATTATTTCCCAAATACTCCCCCAATCTGACATTCTCCACTTGGCCTGTCTCATTTCCAAAAAGTACTGTTTCAGAAAATTCTTCTGCACACATTACAGGAATTTCACCTCTTCATTGCCCCACGCTGTAACTTTTTGCCAGGCTACCCCAAGGTAATTGAAATCACCGACTATCACAACCTTACTTGTTCTGCAACTTCCATAAACTGTCTACAAATACTCTCTATTTCTTTCCCAGTATTTGGAAGTCTATTATAAATACCTAACAAGGTCACAGCTCCGTTGCTGTTTCTCACCTCCGTTCATATAGGTTCTAATTCAGAAATTGCATCTCATTCAAGGGCAATGATACTACCTCTGACCAAGACTGCTACACCTCCTCCCTTTTTACCACCCTGTTGCTACTAAAAGCCTTATAACCTGGGATGTTAAGTATGCAGTCCTGTTCTGGCTTGAGTCATGCTGCTGTCATATCCCCCTAGAGCAATTTCTGCTTCCAGTTCCCCAGTTTTCTTCACAATCTTTTTTTGTATTTACATACATAAATTTTAATCCTGCTGCTGTCCCTTTCTTACTCATTGGAAGGCGACCATTTCTTTGTGTACTGTCAACGCTCAATCTTCCCTCATTTCTTTTTCCCTGTTCCCCGTCTTCTCTTTTGCCCTCTCTGGTACTTCCAAAACTAGACCCATTAGCTAATCCACCCCCTGCCTTACTAGTTTTAAATCCACCCCCTCAATACTATTTACTCTCTCAACCAGATTAGTTCTATTTCTGCTCTGATGAAGCCCATCTCTTCTGAACAGCTTTCTTCTTTCCCAAAAGTGATCCCAATGTCCCCTCCCTTCTACACCATCCCTCAAGCCGTGCAATTATCTCCCTGATCTGCCTAAACCTGGAATGAGAAGGGTAGAACGATCGCAATACATGGGAATGAAGAGGCCCAGGAATAAAGGTTGTTGATTGAGATGATGCTGTGTAAGGTGTAACACTGAAGTGACAAGGTTTGCACTGTTTACTTTTGTTTGGGCAGACCCTTCGCTGGTGTTTGAACCTGAATATCCGAGAGGTGACTGTTTATGCTTTCAGTATTGAGAATTTCAAGCGCTCCAAAGAGGAAGTGGATGGACTGATGGAACTCGCACGACAGAAATTCACAAGACTCCTTGAGGAACAGTAGGCTTTTGTAAAATTGCACTGACATTGAATTAACTATGCAGAATCTAATAACAGGTCCCTTCTGTGTTGCTCTGTCACAATGACTATAAATTGCGCTATCAAAACTGGAGCATCTGACTTTTATTTCATCACCTTTCTGACAACGCCCTGTGGCTGACCCCAGGCACCCCTCTGTACCTTCACAAACCTTCTCTTGCCTGACCAAAGGTATAAGGACTGAGGAAAGAAATAAATTGTTGGGGCAGTGGCATCCCACAACAACAGTCCTGATGGCTCAGTGGTAAATTAGCCATTTTAGGTGTGATGCTGACTCACTTAAATCAGCAGGGAGGCCTCCAGTTCATGGACTGCACTGGTACGTAGTTTAGAGGAGGGAAATCAGCCAGGATTCCTTCTCTTCATGAAATCAGAGAAGGAAATCAGAGAATTTTCATTCCAGATTTCTGTCCAGTGGATTTCCTGTTTTGTTCCTGAATCCTGTTGGTATCTATGTAAGTTATAACAGTACGTAAATACTACTGTGGTGAAGAGATATGGACTGCCTCATCCCCAGTGTGCAAAAGATCAGACACTGGTTTCTCATATTAATTTAGAATGACAAATGCCATACAATTTAGGGGCAGTAGGAGACTATTCAGTCCCTCGAGCCAGCTCCATCATGTAATATGATTTGGCTGATAAGATTGTACCTTCAAATCCGCGTTTTTCACCATCCTTCACAACCTCTCACCCCCTTAACAAAAATCTATGTACCTCTGCTTTAAGAATATTCAAGGACTCTGCTTTCACCGTCTTTTCAGGAAGATAATTCCAAGACTCCCAACCCTCAAAAGAAAATTTTGCCTCATCTGTTACAAAAAGGTGACCCCTGATGTTTGAATAGTGATCTCTAGTTCTATATTCTCTCGTAAGAGGAAACAATCTCTCCACACATCGTGACAAGACCCTTCAGGATTTTGTATGTTTGAGTCAAGTCACCTTGTCTAAACTCCAGCAGATATAAGCCTGCCCAATCTTTTTTCATTAGATAAACCACTCATCTCTTTTATGTGTCTAGTGAATCTTTTCTGAATTGCCTCCAATGCATTTACATTCTTCCTTTTAAATAAAGTGACCATTACAATGCACAGTACACCAGACAAAGTCTCGCCAGGGCCTTGTATAACTGAAGCATAACCTTGCTACTTTTGTAAAAACCGAAAGAACTGCGGATGCTATAAATCAGGAACAAAAACAAAGTTGCTGGAAAAGCTCAGCAGGTCTGGCAGCATCTGTGGAGGAGAAAATAGAGTTAACGTTTCAGGTCTGGTGACCCTTCCTCAGACCTGCTGAGCTTTTCCAGCAACTTTTTTTTTGTTCTTGCTACTTTTGTATTCAGTTCCCCTTGTGATAAATGATAACCATCTATTAGCTTTCCTAAATACATACTGCAACTGCATGCTGATCTTGCAATTTCTCTGTGATGACACTGGACCTCTCTGCCATTTCTCACCATTTAGATGAAGTCCTATTTATATTATTTTTCTGCCAAAATGGATATTTTTGCATTTTTCGACATTATATTCTGTTGCCCACATCTTTGCCCACATGCTTAAACTCCATCTTTTTCTATCCTCCTTCTGTCCTTTCCACAACTTACCTCCTTGTCTATCTTGTGTCATCAGCAAATTTGTGAACCATACCTTCAATCTGTTGTTGTAGGCATTTTTAATCAACTTGTTCAGCTACTCCTACACCATTTTCCACAATAACTTTTGATATAACATCTTATCAGATGCCTTCTGGAAATCTAGGTACAGTATATTCACTGGTTCCTCTTTAACCCCAACATGTTAACTGCCTCAAAGAACTCCTATAGATTGATGTCCCTTTCACAAACCCAGGTTGCCTTTGCCTGATTATCTTGAACTTTTCCAAGTGCGCTTCTATATCACCTTTAATCATAGTTTGTAACATTTTCCCTCTGACCACTGTTAAGATAGCTGGATCTGTAGTTTCTGAGACAACAAGGTGCAGGGCTGGATGAACACAGCAGGCCAAGCAGCATCATAGGAGCAGAGAGGCTGACGCATCTGCAGTTCCTACTATCTCTGGATCTGTAGTTGCCTGCTTTCTGTCTCCCTCCATTTTTGATTAAAGGAGTTACATTTGCTATCTTCCAATCTAATGGGATCATCCCTGAATCAAGGGTGTTTTGGAAAATTAAACCAATGTATCCACTATCTCATTAGCCACTTTGTTTACAGCCCTAGTATGAAATCTGTCAGGTCCCAGGCACGTTGTCAACCTCAGCAACTTACTGTGTTTCACTTCTCTGGTAATTGTAATTTTCTGAGTTTTTTCTTTCTGTTTCCTGATTTATCATGGTTTTGGGATGTACCCTCTATGGCGAAACAAAACCAGAAATTGCTGGAAACGATGAGCAGGTCTGGCAGCATCTGAAGAGAGAAATCAGAGTTAACGTTTTGGGTCGAGTAGCCCTTCCTCAGTTCTCCTCTATAGTGAAGACATGCAAGATAACCTATTCAATTCATCTATCATTTCATTATTTTCCATTATCAATTCTCCAGTCTCACTTTCTATAGGACCAACATTCACATTCTCCTTTAAATATTTATAGAAAATGTTAATTATCTGTTTTGACATTTCTGGCTAGCTTTTAGTACCTATTCCTCCTTCCTCCCCCTTTAATTTTTTGGTTATTCTTTGCTGTTTTTATATTCTGTCCAATCTTCTGAACTGCTACCTGTCTTTGCATGATTATATGCTTTTTCTTTTCGTTTGATACTATCTTTCTAATTAACCATGGATGTTGGGTCCATCCCTTATTCCTTTCTGTGTATTCTTAAATATTTCCTTAAATATCTGTCACCACATTGTTAGTGAACTATTTCGTAACCAAGTTATCAGTTCACTTTAGCCAGTTTTTTTCATACTCTTGTAGTTTCCCTTTTCCCTTTTTCAGATTTTAAAAAGTCTCAAACTTCTCTCTCCCTGAAACTGAATGTAAAAAGTGGTTCTTTTATAGTTGCTTCTACCTAGGGGTGCCTTCGCTATGATTATTAATTAATTTTATCATGTGCCAGATCTAGTACAGTTTGCTGTCTAGTCAGCCCCAGAACAAGATGTTCTAAGAAACTATCCTGAAAACATTCTATGAACTCCTCACCTAGGCTGTTTTGGTGATCTGACTTTTCCAGCCAATGTGTATATTAAAATCTCTCATGATTATCACTGTGCTTTTCTGACAGGTCACATTGTTTCTTTTTTGCTCAATTCTGCCATGTGGTACTGTGAGGAAGCTGTACACCACTTCCAAAAGTGACTTCTTGCCTTCTGTATCATTTCTACCAAACCTTATACACACCTTGGTTTTCTGAACTTGGATCATGCCCCTCTATTAACTAACAGACTGCCCCTCCAACCTTTTCTATTTTCCCATCCTTCCTAAATGTTTTCTACCTATCAATGTGATCATGACCAGGTAATCTGATATTGATTGAGGTGTACCTTTTGGTCAGGACAGTTGGATAACTCTCATACTTCTCTTCAAAATAATACCATGGAGCTTTATGCTCATCAGAGAGGGTGGTCAGAGTCTCTAATGTCTCATCCAAAATGGATATCCCCAACAGTACATTTCCTCTGTACTTTTGCGCTTAAATTCTGGAGTTGGTCATGAACCCAGAATCTTCTGACTCCGATCAGTGCTACCAACTGAGCTGCCATAGACTTGGGCACAGTGGTGGTATCATCGGGATTAAAATTATTGCGTTGTGATTTCTCCTGGATATCGAATGTAAAGTTGCCCCAATAGGTGCTTTTTTTTTAAAGTAAATGCTTTTATTTTGAATTTTCCAGAGAAAATTTGAAGAAACATGGTGTTTGCATCAGAGTCTTAGGAAACCTAACCCTGCTACCTGTTGATATCCAAGAGTTGATTGCACAGGCAGTGCTGGCAACACAGAGTTACAACAAGTAAGACATTCTACTACACAGTTTGTGTGTGTGTGTCTACGTGTCCGTTGATGAGGAGTAGATGAATGTCTCTAACGCTTGCTTCGACTGAGGGTAGCACCTTCTTCCCTCATCACTTGCACTCGATCCTCGATGTTGTTTCATTTAACTTCTCCACTTTATTGCAGGTGTTTTCTGAATGTGTGCTTCGCCTACACCTCTCGGCATGAGATCACCAGTGCAGTTCGCGAGATGGCTTTGGGTGTTGAAGAAGGGTTATTGAAACCCAGGTAGTATTGCCTTTTTGCACGTACTGATACGGTCTGATCAAACTCGAGCTTTCACGAAACCGATTAATTAGTGTCATGCATGGGAAGGCACTATTCATTGTCTTGTTCTTTAGAAAATTGTATCAAAGGGCTAGTTGTTCTATTGCACAGCATTCATCTGAGCTCTTCTCTGTTTCAGTGACCTTTCGGAGTCTCTGCTGAGCAGGTGCCTGTACTCTAGCAGCTCTCCAGACCCAGACCTACTGATCCGCACATCTGGGGAGGTGCGACTCAGCGACTTCTTGCTCTGGCAGGTGAGGAGCTGACATTGAGCTATTGCTTTAAGTATTGTCTGTAAAATGCACACCATCAATTGTACGATTTCACAAATTTATTGAATATAGTTAATTAGTAAATATATTTTGGGTTTGTCAACTGTTTATTTCAACCCTCTTTCTAATGGTGTAAAATTGTATCCACTGACCATGAGGTTGGTATTTAAGATTGCGTTATTGTGAACAGTGGCAGGATAAATATTATCAAGCAAGTTTGCTTGAGCTCACTGTGAAAACTCCATGTTCTGGAACTGAATGTCCAGCCGTGGGGAAGTGTTTCAGTGCAGTCTGAAACTTTGTATGAGGAGACCATGAGTCCGTGAACTGATTTAGAAAAAATGTAAACAGCTACACTCAGTACATACCAGTCCAATGTTTGGTTTAGTTTTGTTGAAATAATTTTACAAAATCTTTTTTTTTTCTGTTTTAAACACTGTTTAGGATGTGGGATGGCTTGCCTGCAGATAAGTGAGACTGGTTAAACTAGAGAAAAGCTTTTTAATGGAACTGAACAAAATCATAGAAACAGCAGAGACCATTTAAGCCCTCGAGCCAGTTCTGTCATTCATTTTAAATCACAACTGATATACGATCTAACTCCAAATACCTACCTTTGCCCAGTATCCCTTAATAGCTTTGGTTAATGAAATTCTATCAATTTCAGGTTTAAAATTTAACAACTGAATACTGCATCTACAAGTTCCAAACTTTCCTACCCTTTTGCATGTAAAACTGTTTCTTAATTTGACTTAAAAGATCTAGTTTCTTGTCCTAGGTTCCTCAACCCATAGAACTATTTTCTAGCTGTTCTATATTCCAATTAATACATTGAAAACAATGATGAAATCATCCCTTGATATTCCAACTTCCAGGGAATACGAATTCAGTTTGTGCAATTTCTTCATTTACTGTAGCTTATAAAGTCCACGTATCAATCTTCTAAATTTATGCTGCACGTCTGCTAAAGCTATTATATTTTTGACAAAATGTGGCGTCCAATACAGAACACAAGTGTGACGTTTTCCAGACTTCTTATAGCTGTAGCATGACTTTTAACCTATGTATTCCAGTCTTCTAACTATAAAGGCCAGCACACATGATCTTTGTAGATGGAAACCTGTCTCTTTTTCAGCCTTCTCTCTTTTCTAGCTTTTCACCATTTAGGAAGTACTGTAACCAATCCTTTTCAGGCCCAAAGTGTTTACACTGTTTACATTGAAGTCATTTTGCCATAGTTCTGCCCATTCACTTAATGTGTTAAATTCTACGGAAATATTAACACTTCCATTCTGTATCATTTATAATGCTGCTGGTCTTTGTCATCAGCACAATTGGGTCTGTGGCTCTCCAACATACATTTAAGAATGAATATTCAAAGTGAATAATTCAGGTCCCAACACACTTTCTTGTGGGACATAAGTCACATTCTACCAGTTACAGCATCTGCCTGTTATGCCCACTGCCTGTCTGGTGGCGTTCATTAAATTTCTTAAGTCAAATTTTTTTCTTCAGTTCTGTGACCTTCAACTTTGGCTGACAGTATCTCATGAGGGGCTTTATCAAATGCTTTCTGGATGTCCATATAAATAACTTTGGCAGTCTCTGTTCACTATTTTAGTCACCTCTTCAAAAAAAAAATTGTCATGTTGATCAAATCCATTCATTGTTGACTTTTCACAAATCCATGCTGGCTCTCTCTGATAACCGAAAACTTTCAAGGTGCTCAGTAATTCCATCAATATTTACATAAGACAGTAATTTCCCAGCAATGGATATCAGGTTAAGTGGCTTATAGTTCCCTGATTTTCCTCTATTTATTTGTTTGAATAGATGAGAACCAGTGTAATTTTCCAATCTTGCAATGGTTACTGAATTGTGAGAACTTTAGGAGCTTGGAGTTGAGGCATCTTCAATGTTCTTCCTATTTTCTTCAAAGCCCTACTTGGAATCTAATTGGTTCTGCAGATTTGATTTTGATTTTAATTTGATGTTTTGCTTACATTAATGTCGCTGCATCCCTGTCCATGATTCTTATTACCCTGGGATGT